>NW_027310047.1:0-281617 GCF_047496795.1 Chiloscyllium punctatum
GATCAAGAAATTTTAACTGTGAGCATCTTTCCTCCTAAGTTCTAGATTTTTAGATTTCAAGTAGACTGGCATAGAATATGTGTCTGACTATTATGTATAGCTGTTTAAAATGTCTCACCCTGCAAGTGCTTGCATTCCAAATTGAGAGGTTAAAAATGTATAGCATTCAAATATTCACTTACGTGTCATCAGTTTGCAGCCCGTATATTGAACGAGTTTTAACACTCTTTAGTTCCATCCTCGCTGTGTTTAGGGAAACAGAGAAAAATTAGTTCTTGAGCCAAATCTCAGGGTAGGTGTCAGATCATCAACTGATGTCCGATACATTCTCACAGCCAGTATAATGACTGACAGCTTAAGTGGGTAGTGGTTAATAAGAGAGTCGACATTCAGCAGTTCGAGTTCGAGATATAAGCGATTTATTTGTGAGCATGCGAGTGCAGCACAAAGTTTGTCTGTAAAATTAAAAGCAGTCGCAATGTCTTTAATGTTAAGTACAGTAATACACCCCATGCAGAGTGGGCAATCAATTTATCAATTTCCCTGTTGAATAAGTTTAAAACTAGCTACTGAGGAGATGAAAAAGCTTTAAAAAATGTCACGTTCGTAATGTTAACCAGTATAAACATTGACAGACTTCCGATAGTATCACATTGTAATCTAAAAGCCTAAATATCTGAATAGTTATTTTGAAATACATAGTATTGGTTCATTCAAAGTTGCAAGCCCCAACTATGATATTATAACTTCACCTTGATTTGCGACAATGCTGATCTTTCACAGCATGTATAATTCACTTGATTTTAAGTCTCGCGCAAAACATGTGAAGTTGCACCCCTCCACCCAGTAACCAAATAGCCTCAACTCTACAATTTTGTCTGCCTTATATGCCTAAGAGCTTTTCATATGAAAAAAAACGCTAATTGCCTCATTTTCTTTCCTTCTGGTCTATTTACGAAAGTGCGAGAGTGCATTCAGCAAGGCATTTGATAAGATTCCCCGTGGTAGGCTGATTCAGAAGGTCAGGAGGAATGAGACACAGGGGAACTTAGCTGTCTGGATACAGAATTGGCTGACCGACAGAAGACAGCGAGTGGTAGAAGAAGGAAAATATTCTGCCTGGAAGTCAGTGGTGAGTGGTGTTCCACAGGGCTCTGTCCTTGGGCCTCTACCTTTTGTTATTTTTATTAATGACTTGGATGAGAGGATTGACGGATGGGTCAGCAAGTTTGCAGATGACACAAAGTTTGGAGGTGGCATTGACAGTATAGAGGGCTGTTGTACGCTGCAGCGGGACATTGACAGGATGCAGAGATGGGCTGAGAGGTGGCAGATGGAGTTCAACCTGGATAAATGCGAGGTGATGTATTTTGGAAGGTCGAATTTGAAAGCTGAGTCCAAGATTAAGGATAGGATTCTTGGCAGTGTGGAGGAACAGAGTGATCTTGGTGTGCAGATACATAGATCCCTTAAAATGGCCACCAAGTGGACAGGGTTGTTAAGAAAGCATATGGTGTTTTGGCATTCCTTAACAGGGGGATTGAGTTTAGGAGTCGTGAGATCTTGTTGCAACTCTATAAAACTTTGGTTAGACCGCAATTGAAATACTGCGTCCAGTTCTGGTCACCCTATTGGAGGAAAGATGTGGATGCTTTGGAGATGGTTCAGAGGAGGTTTACCAGGATGCTACCTGGACTGGAGAGCTTATCATATGAAGAGAGGTTGACTGAGCTCGGACATTTCTCATTGGAGAAAAGGAGGAGGAAAGGAGACCTAATTGAGGTGGACAAGATAATGAGATGCATAGATAGAGTCGATAGCCAGAGACGATTTCCCAGGGTAGAAATGAATAACACGAGGGGTCAAAGTTTTAAGCTGGTTGGAGGAAATTATAGAGGGGATGTGAGAGGCGGGTTCTTTACACAGAGAGTTGTGAGAGCATGGAATGCAGTGCCAGCAGCAGTTTAAGAGACTGCTGGACATGCATATGGTCACAGAAATTTGAGGATTCATACATGAGGATCAGTGATTGGCACAACATCGTGACTGAAGGGCCTGTACTGTTCTGTGTTCTATGTTCTATGTTCATTCTTTTTGTTGTTCATTTCCTGTTGTCAAGACATTTGTCTTAAGTATATATTTAAGTTGCCAAAGAGGAAGCAAAGAAAGCCATTTTGACCTTACAGCGTGCTGCGGCACTCAATATGATTTAGTCTAAGTAAATCATATGTGACTTATTTAAACACAACAGGTCCTAAGTGTTATTGATTGTCTTATGAATTTGTAGGCGTGTCCTATACATTTAAGAGAGTGAGTAAGCTGACAAAGAATTATCAAGAACAGAGTGTGCTGAAAAAATTAAAATATGTAATATTTGCCTATGAATCAACGAACTGTGCTAAATTGTTCTGGTACACAACAAACTTGAATTCGAAATAACAGTTTAAATTATTCCCCAAGATACCAAAATTCAATCGATTTTGAATGTTATTGTTTTGACGACATCAAACCAATGAGACCCTCCGATATTTTCAGGTACACATTTCGGGTATTTTGAAGAGTTAGTCAAAGCGGCCAAGACCACCAAACTGGCGGCAGACTCGCTGTCTGAAAGTTACCTGTTCAAATGAAATCTGTGCAGCAGAAGACAGAAGGAAGCCGATAATCTACAGTGGAACACAGACAGTAGGGTCGTTTTGAAAATTGATTTTTGTAAACTTAATCGGGGTATTATATCAGATCCGTATGGTTGTGTAGAGTGGGAGGTACATAAATCGTTAGGATAAAGGAGATTTACAGTGTAGAGAGTTGTTATTTAATGTTCTCTTTTCTTTTGGAATTAAAGATTTTTTTTTCATTAAATAATGGGATTTGGTAATTCTTTGCCAAATATATTTTTTACAGATGACGAGGCAAGGTGAATGTTTCTGTGTGTCTGGTTTAAATTAGCAGAATGGTTTAGCACGTGTCAAAACAATTGGGTCGAGGTGGAGAGGATGTTTCATCTTGCGAAATAATGTAGAAAGAAGGGACCCATGAGTTTTCTTTTAAATACGTGCATATTTGAGATAGAAATAAGGAAAGGATTTTTTTTTCCTCTCTCATACATCTTTGAGTCTCAATATTCTCTTCTTCAAAGTCAGGGGATGTAGACTGTTCCGATATTTTGCTGGAAGATTATTGAAAAGTGAGGAGGTGAAAGAAAGGAACTTAGAGCTGAGCAAAAAATTAGAAATACAGTGATCAAATTGAATGATTGAGAAGGCTTGAAGGGGCAAGTGACCTCTGCTTTTTGCTTAATGGTTTGTGATTTTGGAAATTACTGCTTAACTGAGGCACGTGATACAGAAAGCTACAACATAAAACAGACTCGTTAGCGTTATACGATGAGTACATTTCTATTCCAGAGTTAAAACCATTGCTAAAATGTTGCTCCTGTTAAATCGTGAAAGGGCTGGGCAATCCGTTTTTGGCAATGCTGTGATCATCATGGCAAGGTATCGAGTGCTCATGAACATGGTCAGTTTTCTTCATGCTCTGAAGAGTCCACAGGCATGCAGTATCCCTCTTCAGGGACCAATTCCACATCTTGGTTGGCTCGCTCATTGACCATCTTCTGAAGCTGCAATGTCGAATGTAAAACAAGATCGTTACACCGAAGGTATGATATGAAACAAAGTCACAGAGAGGGTCTGAAAGTTACAGGGTAAGCGAATGAACCGCCACAGGTTGAGACATATAAAGGACCAGAGAGAGGGGTAGAATGTGAGACAGATAAAGTGATAAGTGGAGAAAAGGCAGAGAATCGAAGGACAACAGTTAAAGACATACAAGGAAGGAAAGACCTTGCTAGAAAATTATCGAAAGTGGGAAGGTATAACATTCAATGACAAAGAAATAGAAGATAAAAAATGAGAGCGAAGTGGCATGAGCGAAAAATGAAGAACAAAGAGAAAAAGGTTCATTCAGCCCTCCTCTTGAGCCTGATACACAGCAGCAGTGCAAGCACATTCAGCCTAATCCAGTTCTTGAGCCAATTTAAGGTCATAAGGTGGCTAGTCAAAACCTCGAAAGACATTCCTCCTTTTCCCCGACAAATGTTTTTGTCTGTGTGATATAAGACAAAACGAACACGACGCAGAAACTGTTTATAATTGCTGAGCACTAGCGCCCAATTACTGATAATGGACAAGGAAGGGAAATCTTTCTCTTCACTATTTATATAGCGGAGTCTCTCACCATGTTAATCGCGATTCTCCTCGCCTTTTCATTCTCAATCTCTGCCTCTGAAATGATCATCACGTTAACTAATCCGTTTGGCGAATCTAAATAAAATAGCAGCAAGAACAGATTCAACAGACACATAATTCACACAAGGCATCGTGATGATTTAAGTGTGTAGTCCTTTCTCAGTGGTGTCAGTTTTGCCCTATTCTCTGTCTGTTTCTTCACTCTGTATATCTTTGTGTGTTATTATGCCTTCATTTCACTCTATGTATCTCCTTTAGACATTCCCTCGATTGGCATCCTTCATTTCAGCTTCAAGATTTCGCATCCATCTTTACACAATTCATCATTTAGACTTCTCTCCTCGTATCGTCATCATAAAAAGCAAAAACTGAGATCATGGAATCAGGTGAATACACATGGAGTAAAACAAGGAAAACCCAAGTGCATAAAAAGTCAATGAGAGGGAGGGAGAGAGAGACAGACAGACACAGTGAGAAATAATGACAGGGATATACAGAAAAAAAAGAGACAGCCAGAAATAAGAAGAAACAGGGAGAGACGGTTTGGCAAAGGCAATAATAAATAGAGATAACGAAGGAGGCTCATTCAAACAAACACGAAGATAAATGCAGTGTAGGGATATACAGATCGAGAGTGAGTCAATGAGAGAGAGAGAGAGAGAGAGAGAGAGAGAGAGAGAGAGAGGAGGGGTGGCTTCTGGATACAGTTATGGAAATGTACATAAAGGGATGTAGACAATCGAAAAGAGGGAAATGCAGAGAGATGAAAAATGATAGCGAAGGCAATGGAGACCCAAATGCACAGAGAATATGAGACAGGTAGTTGGATGGAGCCACAGAAACAAAGACTCTGATATAAATATTGAGGAAAACTAACAAAAATCACAAAAATCTAGTTGTGTAAAACTGAGTCAGTGGATAGAGCCAGGGAAACATATGGAAGAATAAATACAATGCAATGACAAAGAGATAAGCAACAACAGAGAGAGGTGGTGTTTCAGAACAAGCATAAAACACAGGTGAACTGTGAGATAGAGAGAAACAGAAGGAGAGAGAAGGGCGTGAGGATCAGAAACATACAGACATATAGTCTATTTTCAAATGAAAGAGCCAGGAGGAGAGCAGAGCTGGGATTTCGAGACAGAGAGGGAGAGAGAGAGGGAGAAACTGAAGAACCAGATTCAAGCAATGTTAACCCACGAGTAAAACTCATGGTTTGGACGACTACGTCATTGGCAAAATCATTGCTTCACTGACACTGCCTCACCTTCTGAGAAGTTAAAAATCACACAACACCAGGTTAAAGTCCGATGGGTTTATTTTGAAGCAATAGCTTTCGGAGTGCCGCTCCTTCATCTAGTGTTTATGGAGTATGAGTTCGTAAGATCGTGATTTTTAACTTTGTATCCCCCAGTCGATTACCAGCACCTCCAAATAATTACCCTGTTAGAATATCTTCGGTTACTACAAGATCCCAAGCATTTTTCTGAGTCGAAAAAAAAATCATAAACGGTTCAACCTGTCCTTGTGTGCCATTCATTCCGCCCCAAGAATCAGTCCAATAAGTTATCCCCATTTCCACATGCGGAGGAATGTCCTTGACCAGACAAGGAGATCTAAACTCTACAGTGTATTCCAGATGTTGGTTCGCCAAAGCCGTGGACAATTTCAGCAAGACATACTAGGATACTTCCCTTTTAATGCCGATATACCATTAATTTCAATGCTTCCTTCACATGTTTATCTCCAGAGACAGGTGCACGAGAATAAACAAGTCTTGTTGTACATTTCCCTTTCTCAATTTGTATCCATTCAAATTTAATGTGCCGTTTTTCGTTTTGCTATCAGAGTGCCTGATGCCAAATGATCATTAGACTTCATCGTCTGTTGTTTCACACACACATTCAACTTGTCCAAATACCATTGAAGCTCTCTGCATTTATCCCGCAGTGTTTTCCACACGCAGCTATTATGTTTATGTGATTTTCACAAATTGTTCCGTACTTAAAATTCCCTTAACTTGCCCAGAATCATTCTGAAGTTCAGAATGTCCTATAGGAGTGGATGGTGTAGGAATTGATTTTAACGTTGAAGTCCCAAATCATGTTGAAGCCGGCATGGAAAAGTCAGCTGAGGTTTTTGTCGATTGGTCATCGGGTCTCTGAGTTAACTTTGTCTCTGAAACGGCAAGATCGGAAGGTGACGGTTGAGATTGAAGAGGGACCTTCGCCTGCTGTTTTGAAACATAGAAACCAAGAAGATAGCAACAGGCGGAGACTATTTGGCCCATCGAACCTGATTCATCATTCAACAGGATCATTTTGATTGTCCAAATCAAGAGCCTAATCCTGATTTTTCATCATAAGCTTTGATTCTATTCGTTTCGAGTGTTATATCCAGCTGCATCTTGAATATATTCAATGTTGTCGCATTACCTACTGTTTGTAATAATGAGTTCCACAGGCTCAACATTCTTTGTTTGCTCATCTCAGTCCTGAAGGATCCATCCCATAACCTCAGACTGTGATACCTTTTTGTGAACACATCCACCATCAAGAACACCCACTCTGCATCTACACTATCTAGTCCTGTCATAAATTTATTAGTCTCTATGAGACCGCGCCACCCCGCTCCCCACCCTGTCCCACCCAGGCTAATTCATCTGAAAGCAATCCTTATCCTAATCAATTTCGCTTCATACATCAGTTCTGCCAAAAGCCTGAATCAGACTGGTAAATCTTCACTGCGCTCCCTGAGAGCAAGATCATCCTTCCTCAGAAAAGGAGACTAAAACAGCACACAATATGTGAGGTGTGGCCTCATCAACGTCCTGTAGAAATGTAATAACACATCACTGATCCTGTCGGCAAAACCTCTCGCAATGAGGACGAACACGTTATAATGGTTATTCTTATTATACATCATTGCAATCAGACTGAATATGGAGACGAATCCTGACCAACTGGCATAATCCCAGTCATACATCAAATTCAGAATAAAGTGCAAGCAACACTCTTTCTAAACTGTATGATGACAATATCCCAAAGGGTAGGATCAAATTACAAGGGTCTGTAACGCAAGACGTCTGCCATTACCTTTGATTTCAAACAGTCAAGTCATACACTTCACAGTAATCAACGTGTAAATTCCTACTCCCAATAGGTATTGCATGCCATTTCCTTAAACTGCTGCATTCTATTCCCATTGGAGTTTTCATCACTCACATCCGAGAAACGACATTCTGCGCACTTCATTCAAAACATCGTATTCACATTACCCCATCCTCACTGTGTATTGAAATCTTACTGACTAACAGACATTGTCCTTGCGTTAATCTTACAGATATTTGTAGATTGTGTCTGATTGCACTTAGAATGCCACCAAAACATCAATCAGATATGTAAGGTGTAATGCCAGGTGCGAGCAAATTTAAAAGCAATTTTTGAAGCGTAAAAAGTGGTATGTAGTCAGATGGGTGTGCTACATGTTACTGAAGATGGTGTGATTTGGAATACGATTTCTCAGTGGAGTTTGGAGTTTTTGTACATTCAGGTCCCTGGGTTGTTCGAAGATTTGGAACAAGAAGGAATAAATATAGACGTAACAAGGCATTTCAGGAAAGAATAATGGAAGGAAACAGCGGACGAAAAGTCACAGCTGTCACTGTCAATACAGAGACCATTCTTGAACAATTGGCTTTATTCTAGTCAACACATTACAGTTATAGCGGGAGTTGAAACGGATAGGACGATGCACATGTGGAACAGCTCAACATGATGGTGCCGAGTTGAATGGTAGGATCTTGGATGAGATGCGGAGAGGGGAAATTATTAAACAGGTGAAATCGACGTTGATGCCAGTGGTTGGAGGGTCCCAAGGCAGAGGAAGAGTCGTTCTTCCTCCAGGCATAGGATGACAAGGGCTTGGCGGTGGAGGATACCCGGGATGTGCATGTTCTTGGCAGAGTGGGAGGGGTTGATGGAGTGGTCAGCCATGAGGCAATGGGGTTTTTGGTGTGTGTGTCCAAGAGATGTTTTCTGAAACGTTCTGCCAGTTGGTGTCCTGCCACTCAACATGGAGAAGACTAAGTCGAGAGCAACAGACACAGCAGATGAGACGTTTTCCTGCACATCGATTCTTGATGTGGTCATCACTACATTGGAGAGAATGGACGCCAACTCATGGAATGTTTCAGGGAACATCTCTAGGACACACGCACCAAACAATTCCACTGCCCTATGGCCGACCAATTAAATCTCTGTCCCACTGTGACAAGGATATGCAAGTTTTGGGCCTCCTCTGCCACCATATCCAAGCCACCCGATTCGTGAAGGAAGAACGCCTTGTCTTCCCACTTGGGACCCTCCAACCACAAGGCCTCAACATCTGTTTCACCAGTTTTCTACCCCTCCCCAATCTCATTGCAGATGCAACAATCCAACTCATCACTGCCCTCTTGTACTATCCCAACTCTCCATATTCCTTCCCACCTATCCGCTCTACCATCAGGTCCGACCTATCGCTATCACCTCACACCTGCATCAATCTATCACCTTCCCCGCTCCCTTCTCCCCAGCGCTACTTCCCCTCCTATTTATCTACAAGCTCCGCTCCCCCACCTCCGTATTCCTTATAAAGGGCTTACGGCTAAAACGTCGGTTCTCCTGCTAATAGGATGCTGCCAGACCTGCTGTGCTTTTCCAACGCCGCACGTTCCGAATCTGATCTTCAGCATCTGCAGTTCTTACTTTCTCCTACTCTCAATATATTTATGAATACTTGATAATTGACCCTATCCCAACCATTACATCACATTTCGATTGACAAAAAGGAAACATCACCTAGTATGAAATGCATAATAAGAAAATGAAAAGGATAATGTTCCAAGTCACGATAATGAGCGACATCCACAATTGTATTCGACTTGCAACAGTCAGGACACAACGTGAGAGCAAGAAAAATCAAAGAAAAGCAAATCCCTTCACCCAATTGACATTGCATCCCATTCCTGTCCATCACTGCATTCTATTCTCTCCAAATATATCATCCGTCTTCCCTCAATATCTTCATCCTACACCCTTTGTTCAAAACATTGCACTGTGTTCAACTTTTTCTGCATCTGACTGGAGCATAGTGAGAGTCCTTGGAATGATGTGAAGATATGATCGTTTGTAAAGTCAGGGAAGCCTTAGTCGGAGATGTGCAGTTTAATTCTGACTAAGAGAGAATCGAAGAAATAAATTTGATATATAATGTGAGACATTTAATCACAGATGAATGCTACCTCCTGCAGAAGATGCAGCAGATTTGGACGGTGCATCTGGTGATATCACAGCTATCAATCTCAATATGGAGAATTGTGGTGAACAATTGGCATTATCTCAATCACTGTGTCACATTCAAAATGAAAATATGGAAGCAGTTCCCTGTCCTAACTACATAATGAAACATAAAAACTAATCGAATAGTGTTCCAGGTCAGTGTCGGCAAGACATCTCTCATTGCCTACCAGTTCAAACAGTCAAGATTTGCAATATACTAACTACTAATTGCAAGCTTTCCAGAAGGATGCTCCCACCGCAAAATTCAGTTTTACGGGATCAAGCAAGAAAGGAAACACAATTTCCAAATCTCAATAGGCTTTGTATTCTATTCCCCTCAGTCACTGCATCCAATTTCCTTCAGTGCCTTCATTTCACTCCTAACCCACAAGCGCAAGCAAATTGATGCTGTGGAGATCTCGATCCAGCTCTGTGTTAATGTCATGGATCTTCTTTACCTGAAGGATGAGGTGAGAACATCTTTTGCGTAAGCTTGCATTTAGTAGTCAGTGTATTACATGTAAGTGATGGGATATCACGTTGCAGTTTGACAGAACATGGGTGTGGTCACCTTTACAATATGATGTTGAATTCTTGTCTCCCTGTTCGAGGGAAGATGTTGCGAAACTGTAAAGGGTTCAGAAAAGACTTAAAAGCATATTGGAGGAATAGGTGGGTTTTGTGCTGCATGGAGTCGAAGGATGGGGGCGACATTCCAGAGGTTTATAAAATCATGAGGATTGTGTTCACGTGAACAGCCAATGCATTTTCTCCAAGAGTTGGTAATTGAAAAATCTAAATTGTACGGGTTTTAGTTGAGAGCAGAAAGATGTCAAAGGACCTGAGGGGCAGCTTTCTCATGCAAAGAGTGGTCCATGTGTGGAAAGAGCTGCCAGGGCAATTAGTGGAAGGGTGTACAGTTAAAAAAAATTAAAAGACATCCGGATGTGTCCGTGAACAGGAAATCTTTCGAGACATATGTGTTGAACGTTGGCAAATGGGACTCGGTCAGATTGGGATAGCTGATCGCCATGCATCAGAGTTGGTCTAGAAGGTCTATTTCCATGGTGCACAGCTCCATGACGCTTAGTAACTGCATTTTAGCGGTTTTAATCAAAACATGACAATCCATTTATGTTGCACTTTTCCTCTAATGCATCTCACTGAAGTTTAGAGAGAGTTCTTGTCTGAATTCTGCCGCAATTTGCAGATGTATCAGTCGTGTGATTGATTTTAATGCCATGAAAATGTAAAACTGAAATGTGAGGTGGAAGTCTGACTAAGTGAGTATGTAAGATGCAAATTTGAGGTATTATGAATCAAATATCATCAATATTTGAGGTAGTAATCAAAGTTGAGTTATTATCAATCAAATGTTATCAATACTTCCGGTAATAATGTAACGTGCGGCAGTATCAATCAACATTTATGTCTATTTGAAGTATTAATCATATCGGAGTGATACCTCGTGCAGAAAATACAGTGTATTTGAAAGATGCTTTCTGGGTGGCTTTACGATTGAGTTGCTGGAAGTTTTGTAATTGCAAAAAAAAAATTGCGAAGGTAGCTGTGAGTTACAGAAAAGAAGAACAGATCAAAAATGAGGGGTCGGAAGTCAGACATGTTTGTCTTAATATATGCAAGACCTGAGAAATTGCCTCCTCCCAGTCACGATATCATGTTCCGATGAACAAAATGCATCAACTCTCAATCCTAACTGCATGAAGAGTACGATCATTTTTCAATGCACGATAAGGCAGGGCATCGACCATTCCCTTTCTTTTCAAACAGTCAAGCCAAAAATTAACACCGAAAAAGTTATTCCTACTTCCAGCAATCATTGGATTCCATTCTTTTCAGTGGCTGTATTCTATTCCCTTCAGTGACATAATTCCATGCATCTCAGTATCTTCACACCATACCCTTCATTCAAAGCATTAAACTCCTTGAAATGGTTTTACACTCAATATGAAACTACTGCAATTCATCTCAGTTACTGCATGGTTAATTCCAAAGTCATTGGCGCTAATTGTCTTCAAATACAAGACACCACTCTGCTCAAGCTTCTCAAACACTCTTCCTCAACATGAGCAGAATGTATTGTTTGGTCTGTGAGTCGTTGATTCATAAAGTCATACAGCACGGAGACAGGTGCTTCGGCTTATACTGGTTCATAACAACAAAAATGTCCATCCACACTAATGCCATTTCCTTACAATTGGCCCATATCCTCTTATTTATTCCTATCCATGTATTTGTCCAATTGCCTTGTAAATACCATTAACGTAGCTGCCTCAACAACTTCTGCGATCAGCTCATTCCATATGCAAACCAACTTCCGTGTATAAAAATTACCATTCACATTCCCTTTTATTCTTTCCCTTTTAACGTAGATTGGTCGTCTCTAGTTTTCGATTCCCCCACCTTGCGAATACGACTGGTTGTATTCACATTACCCACGCCTCTCATGAACTCATGCACTTCTAGAGCATTCTCCCACAGTTTCCTGCGCTCTCAAGAAAGAAAATTCCTTTCTCGTCCAAACACTCTCAATAATTCAGACTGTCTAGTCTTGGCAACATCCCCGGAAATTTCTTCTGCATTTTTTCCAATATAATAACATCATAACTATCGTAAGGTGACCGAAATGGAAGACTATAACCCATGTCCGGCCACACCAACGTCCTGTATTACAGTAATATAGAATGATAACTTCTATACTCTGTGCACTGACTGATGAAGAGAAGAATTTGAAGACAACAGTTGCTGGAGCTCAGAAACGAGAGTGGGATGAGAGAAAAGCGCAGCAGGTCAGCCAGAATCCAAGGAGCAGGAGAACCGATGTTTTGGGCATAGGCCCCTCATCAGAAATGAGGCTTGTGGGCCAAGGGGTTGGGAGATAAATGGGAGGGGGTCGGGTTGGGGGGAAGGCAGCAGAGAATCCGATAGGTATATGGAAGTCCGGGGGAAGGTGATAGGTCTGAGAGGAGGGGGTGGAGTGGATAGATGGGAAAGGTGATGGACAGGTCAGGAGGGCGTTGCCGAGTTGAATGCTTGGGATGAGGATAATGTGAGTGAAGCAGAAATGAGGAAACTGCTGAAATCCACAATGATCCCTCATGGTTGCAGGGTCCAAAGGCACAATATGAGGCGTTATTCCTCCAGGAGTCGGGTGATCAGGGTTTGGCAATGGAGGAGTCCCAAAACCTGTTTGGACAATGCCCGAAACATCGATTCTCCTGTTCTTGCCGTGCTTTTCCAGCACCACACTCGCGGTTCTGAGCTATGAATGTCAGTGTGCCAAAAGCCTTCCTCACTGACCTGTCTAAGTGTGACTGTACATTCAGAGAATCGTGCTCTTGAACTCCAGCCCCCTCTGTTCCACTGTAATCCTGCAGATCCTTCCGTTCACCATGAAACTACTACCTTGATTTGACTTTCCAGCATGCAAGACCTCACATCTATCCATATTAAACGCCATTTGCGATTTCATAGAACAAAAAATATTTAGAACATTACAGCGCAGTACAGGCCCTACGGCCCTCGATGTTGCACCGACCTGTCATACCAATCTGAAGCCCATCTAACTGACAGTATTCCATGTACGTCCATATGCCTGTCCAATGACGACGTAAACGTACTTAAAGTTGGCGAATTTACTACCATTGCGGGCAAAGCATTCCATACCCTTTCTACTCTCTGAGTAAAGAAACTACCTCTGACATCTGTCCTATATCTACCACCTCTCAACTGAAGCTATGCCCCCTTCGTGTTCGCCATCAGCATACTTGGAAAAAGGCTCTCCCTGTCCACCCTATCTAACCCTCTGATTATCCTATATGTCTCTATTAAGTCATCTCTCAACCTTCTTCTCTCTAACAAAAACAGCTTCAAGTCCCTCAGCCTTTCCGCATAAGACCTCCCCTCCATAGCAGGCAACATCCTAGTAAATCTCCTCTGCACCCTTTCCAAAGCTTCCACATCGTTCTTATAATGCGGTGACCAGAACTGAACACAATACTCCAAGTGCGGCCGCACCAGAGTTTTGTACAGCTGCAGCATAATCTCCTGGTTCCGGAACTCAATCCCTTTCTTGAAAAAGGCCAAAACACTGTATGCCTTCTTAACCACCATGTCAACCTGGGTGGCAACTTTCAATGATCTGTGTACACGGACAACGCGATCTTTCTGCTCATCTACACTACCAAGAATCTTTCCATTAGCCCAGAACACTGCATTCCGGTTACTCTGACCAAAGTGTATCACCTCACACTTGTCCGCATTAAACTTCATTTGCCACCACTCAGCTCAGCTCTGCAGCTTACCGATGTCTCTATGTAATCTACTACATCCTCCGTCACGATCCACAACTCCACCGACCTTAGTGTCGTCTGCAAACTTACTAAACCACCCTTCTACGACCTCATCCAGGTCGTTTATAAACATGAGGAACAGCAATGGACCCAATATCGACCCGTGCGGTAGACCACTCATAACTGGATTCCAGGATGAACATTTCCCATCAACCACCACCTTCTGTCTCTTTCAGCAAGCCAATTACTGATCCAAACTGCTATATCTCCCACAATCCCATTCCTCCGCAATTTGCACAATAGCCTAGTGTGGGGAACCTTATCGAAAGCCTTGCAGAAATCCATATACACCACATCAACCAGTTTACTCTCATCTACCTGTTTGGTCATTTGCTCAAAGAACTCAAGAAGGTTTGTGAGGCACGATCTACCCTTCACAAAACCGTGCTGACTATCCCTATCACATTATTATTTCCTAGATGATTACAAATCCTATCTCTTATCACCTTTTCCAACACTTTACCAACTACTGAAGTATGGCTCACTTGTCTATAATTAGGGTTGTCTCTATTATCCTTGTTGAACAGGGGAACCACATTTGCTATCTTCCAGTATTCTGGCACTATTCCTGGACACAATGACTATTTAAAGATCAATGCCAAATGCTCGGCAATCTCCTCCCTGCCTTCCCAGAGAATCCTCGGATAAATTCCGTCCGGCCCAGGTAACTTATCTTTTTTCACACTCGACAGGATTTCTAATACCTGTTCCTCGTTAACCACAGTCCCTCGTCTAATAGCCTGTATCTCAGTATTCGCATCGATAACATTGTCGTTTTCTGGAATGCGTACTGTCGCAGAATATTCATTTAGTGTTTCCCCTATCTCCTCTGACTCCACACACAACTTCCCGCTCCTATCCTTGACTGGCCTTAATCTTACTCTCATCATTCTTTTAATTCTTTAAATATCTAGAGAAAGCCTTAGGGTTTACCCTGATTCTATCCGCCAACAACTTCTCAGGTCTCCTCCTGGCTCCTCTGAGCTTTCTCTTTAGGTCTTTCCTGGCTACCTTGGAACCATCAAGCGCCCGAACTGAGCCTTCACATCTCATCCTAACATAAGCTGCCTTCTTCCTCTTGATCAGAGATTCCACTTCCTTCGTAAACCACGGCTCCCGTGCTCTACAGCTTCCTCCCTGCCTGACAAATACATACTTA
Organism: Chiloscyllium punctatum; assembly: GCF_047496795.1. Lineage (NCBI taxonomy): Eukaryota > Metazoa > Chordata > Chondrichthyes > Orectolobiformes > Hemiscylliidae > Chiloscyllium > Chiloscyllium punctatum. Next base: position 15,104 of record NW_027310047.1, read on the forward strand.
TCTTGGACACACAGGAGCATTTCCTTGAATAAGCTCAATATTTCTAACATGACCATCCCCTGCAATGTCCTTCCCCATCCAATTCTTCCTAAATCTTGCCTAATCGCATATTAATTGCCTTTCCCTCAGCCGTAACTCTTGCCCAGTGGTGTACAACTACCCCTTTCTATCACGAAAGTAAACATAACAGAATTGTGATCGCTATCACCAAAGTGCTCACCTACCTCCAAATCTAACACCTGGCCGGGCCCATTACCCAGCACCAAATCTAATGCGGCTTCGCCCCTTGTTGGCGTGTCTACATACTGTGTCAGGAAGCTCTCCTGCACACACTGGACAAACCCTGACCCATCTATAGTACACGTACTAAAGTGTTTCCAGTCAATATTTGGAAAGTTGAAGTCCCCCATGACAACTACCCTGTCTCTCTCACTCCTATCGAGAATCCTTTTTGCTATCCTTTCCTCGACATCTCTGGGACTATTCGGAGGCCTATAGAAAACTCTCAACAGGGTGACCTCTCCTTTCCTGTTTCTGATCTCAGCCTATACTACCTCAGTTGACAAGTCCCTTATCATCCTTTCTGCAACTTTAATACTGTCCTTGACCAAGAATGCCACTCCTCCCCCTCTTTTACCATCTTCTCCGTTCTTACTGAAACATCTAAATCCTGGAACCTGCAACAACCATTCCTCTCCCAGCTCTATCAATGTCTCCGAAATGGTCACAACATCGAAGTCCCAGGTACCAACCCATGCTGCAAGATCACCCACTTTATTCTGGGTGCTCCTGGTGTTGAAGTAACCATACTTCAAACCACCTTCTTGCTTGCTGGTGCCAATTTACATCCCTGAAATGTGATTTCGGACCTCCCTACTCTCAACCTTTTCGATACTCGAACTACAACTTTGGTTCCCATCTCCCTGCTGTATTAGTTGAAATCCACCCCAATAGCCTTAGCAAATTTCTCCCCACCCCACCACCCCCAGGATATTGGTACCATTCTGGTTCAGATGGGTTTCTCAGAGCTTTTCCCCAGCTGATCGAGTTCCAGCTGCCATTTCCAATAAACTTCCTTAATGACTACGAAACTGCCAATTTATTTGCATCTACAAATTTCATAAAACTGCCTTACAGATTCTCATCCAAATCATTGATATAGACAAGAAACAGCAAAGGGCCCAGCGCCGACGCCTAAGGAAGCCCATTAGTCACAGGCCTCCATTCCAATAAACATCCTTCGACTCTTACTCTCTGCTTTTCACCATAAAGCCAATATTATATGTATTGTGCCAGATCCCAGTGGATTCCATGCGATCTTATCTTCCAGAGTAACTTAACATGGGGATATTTAACAAAGGCCTTACTGAAATCCATATTGACTACGTCCACTGTAGCCTCATCAACCTTACTGGTCACTTCGACAAAAAAAATCTCATTTGCGCAACATGATTTCCCATGCTGACAAAGTTTTGCAGACTACTCCGAATCAAATTCTGTCTTTCGAAATGAATATATACTTTGTCTTTCAGAATCTTCTCAAGTAACTTATTTTCTACAGATGTCAGGCTTGCTGGTCTATAGTTCCTCGGTTTTTCCAGTGCATCTGTTCTTGAATAAGTGTACAATATTTGCCACCCTCCAGTCTTCTGAAACCTCTCCTCTGGCTAGCTATTATGTTAAAACATCTGTCGGGGCTCCCACAATGTATCTTCTAGCCTCTTTCAGTGTTTTTCTTTACCTCTGAACAGGACCAGGAGGTTTATCCACCTTCACACATTCTAAAGCATCCAATATCACCTCTACTTGATTGTCACCAAGACATGATCGTTAACTTCCCAAGTTCTCAAGGCTTCATGTCTTTGTCCACTTTAAACACAGAGGAGAAGCATTCATTGAGTATCCCGTGCATTTCCTGTGGTTCTACAAATAGATGTCTTCTATGGTCCTTGAACAGTCCTATTCTCTCTGTAGTTCATCTATTTTCATTTAATATATATATATTTAAAGTATTTATTTGTTTTCTCCTTAATCCTCTCAGTAACAACTATATCGTACTCTCTTTGCACCTTTCTGATTTCAGTCATTAATAAACTCCTGCATCTTCTGCATATATCCAGGGATTCCATTGATCCCAACTGCTGGTAACTGAGCTATGCCTCTCTTTTTTTTCTGGTCAAAGCCTCAATATCTATTTCTGCCAAATTTGCTCTTCATTCTCAAAGAAACGTACAGACCTGAAATTCTGGCTATCTGACTTTTAAAGGCCTCCTATCTGTTGGGGTCCCTTTCGCCGCAGCAAACCACTCCAATCAACTTCTACAAACTCCTGTCTTATCATTTCAAATTCCATCTTGCCCCAAATTGGAACTTGAATCTGCGGACCAAATTTGTCCCTCATGATAACTATATTAAAATTAGTAGAAGTATGGTCGCTGGTTCAGAGGTGCTTCACCACTGTCACCTGTGTCACCTGCTCTGCCCGACTTCGCAAAGTCTATTTCGGTATTTGTCCCTTCCCGACTAGGACCCTCCATAACCTGCATGTGGACACTTGTCTGTACGCACGTAAAACATTCCAACACATCTAAACGCTTAACTCTTTGCAAGTCCCAGTCTGTTAGAAAAATTAAAATCGCCTACTGCGACAACCCTATTGCTCCTCCATGTCTCCCAAGTGTTCCTGCATATTTTCCCTATAATTCCCATTGACTATTTGAGGGCCTATAGTATCACCTCAAATAACGTCATTACTCTCTTCATCACTAGATGGCCCGTCAGTTATTTCATTTTTAAATGCAGCTGCATTTCTCACCTTGATCAAAAAAAAGCCCTTCCCTCTTTCTATCATCTCTAACCCGCAGAAGGCACATGTCCCCTGGCACATTAAGCTGTGTGCATTAATTCCTGCTCCGTGAATTCTTTTCAACGACTCAGCTCTGGCAATTACCTGCTTCTGTAGTCACTGCTCGGTTTAATAATGAACTTTCCTCCGGTTCCCAAGTGGAATTTTTAATGTCGTTCCCAATTTCCGCAGTGTTTGGATCTGAGGGAATGGAGATTGAAGAACGATTCTAAAAATTGAACTTTTAAATTCAGATATTCCTCAATTATTCTCAGTGTTTCACGTATTTCAAGAGACAATAGCCTCGTATTACTTTCAATGTGTGATGAATCCAGAAACGTACCGAACGTTTTGGGGACCTGGGCTCAAATATTGACACAGCAGAATGTGAAATTCTAATTCGAGAAAACAATCTGGAATGAATAATGTGTGAGTGCAGTGAAATGATGGTGGATTGGTGAAAAAATACAAGCATCTGGCTAATTAATCCCCTTCAGTGAAGGAACCGTCACCTTGACTCGACTGCAAGTGAATCCAGATCAATAGCAATGTGGTTGACTTCCAATCCCTCTGAAATGGCCAAGCAAACTATCCAGTTTCACCAATCGCTTCGAAGTCTCAACAACATAACGAAACTGACATCAACCAAAGCATTGGGAAAGAAATGGTCCAAAAATCTCTCTCAACTTACAAGTCCTCCTTACTAACATCGAGCAACAGTGCTAACTTGGCGAAAGGTATTTCAAATATTAGTTGGCCAGTAGCCTATTTTACTACTGCAATCGATGTTTGGAAAAAAATGACTAGGCACCAGTATTTCCATCCTAGTTATGTCCTGTCCTGCCGGCTGCATAGTTCCAGAAGAGGTGGCAGCACAGCAGTTTATAATCGGACAGGGAATTGGCCTGAAAGTCCTCGTCGTGGACTCCAGTCCCATTCCATCGCATGACTCGGAATAAACGTGATTAAGGAAACCTCTGATGATCGTCACGTACCAGCCTCCCACACAAGGTGAATCAGTGCTGCTAGAAATTGCACAATACATTTGATAAGCATCGAAGGTGTTAAGGATGAGAACTGTAAAATATGATTTGGAGATGCAATAGGGTTAGGTTTAGGGAGCGGAAAATCTATTCAATTTTCTTCGCAGCCTACAACACATTATCAATGAGGATGAGTACCTCGCCAAGACCATCCCCACACCTCAACTGCTCGCCCTTAAACAAACTCCAAACTTCAAACAGGTCATTGCTTTTACCAAACTGCCCGGCTTTCAAGACAACTCCATACAACCCTGTCATGGTAGACGCTGCAAGATGTGTCATAGTGTGTACATGGATACCAACTTTTCGCATGGGGACACCTCCCACCGTGTACGTGGCAGATACTCATGCGACTCAGCCAATGTTGTCTATCGCAAACGCTGCAGGCAAGGATGCCCTGAGAAATGGTACGTTAGGGAAACCAAGCAGAGGCTAAAACAACGGATGAATAGACACCACACAACAATCAATTGAGTGGGGTGTTCCCTCCCAGTTGGAGAACACTTCAGCGGTCTGGGACATTCAACCTTGGATCTTTCAGTGACCATTCTCCAAGACCGACTTTGGGACTGACAGCAGCGAAAAGTGGCCGAGCAGAGGCTGATAGCTAAGTTCGCTCCCCATAGGGATAGCCTTAAATGCATTCATGTCACACTACAGGTGACTTCATTGCACTATACATAGAAATAGACACTTGTGTGTGTATATATATATATATATATATATATATATATATACACACACACACAGACAGTCCTTTCCACAAACACACCAACGCGCACACACCCAGGCACTCGTACACACACACATACACACACGCACAGAGGCACTCCGATGCTCAGACACACATTCCTAGAGACGCACACACTCCCACATTCACACATGCACCCTCTCACAGACTAAGATCCCTTTACACTCACACAAACATTCTCTCTCCATGACACTCAGAACCTCACCCTCACTCACACACTCACACAAACATGCGTGCAGAAACATGTAATTTTGTTGTGTTAATTTGTACTTGCAGAGGTACATTGCATGAATCCATGGAGGATTCTGTCTTTTCATTTTTTAGATTAGAATCAGTTTCAACATTATGGCACAGAGAGCAGCACACAGAGGTGTTAATACCCAATACATTATCTGGGCTGACAACAATTGTTAAAGTTCATTTGAGAATGCAACTTTTAAACAAAAGTTTTGTAATTTACAAATGAAAGAAGTGAAACCAACATGGTCATTCTAACAGATGAGAGACTTAACAAATAATCAAGGTATTTTTCAATGTATAGATTCAGTACTTTGCACTGTAAACCTCTTCTACAAATTCTGTCTCTTACAATCATGTACTCAACAATCACCTGATGAAGGAGCAGTGCTTCGAAAGCTAGTGCTTCCAATTAAACCTGTTTGACTATAACCTGGTGTTGTGAAAGTTTTAACTGTAAAATAGATTGTTATGGAATACAATATCAAACACGGACAGAGCCTTGGCAGTCGTACTGACGATCGAACTGTTCGGGTCCTAAAAGATGTTTGGGGTCCTGAAGGGAGAGACTGACCAACCTCAAGTCGTTGTCCATGTAGGTACCAACGACATAGGTAGAAAGAGGGATCGGGATGTAAGGCAGGATTTCAGGGAGCTAGGGTGGAAGCTGAGAGCTGTAACAAACAGAGTTGTTATCTGTGATTTGTTGCCCATGCCACGTGACAGCGAGGCAAGGAATACTGAGGTACATCAGTTGAACACGTGGTTGCAAGGATGGTGCAGGGGGGAGGGTTTCAGGTTCTTGGATAATTGGGGCCCATTTTGGGGAAGATGGGGCTTGTAAAAACAGGACAGACTTCACTTGAACCAGAGAGGTACTAATATCCTGGTGGGAAAATTGGCGGTGCTATTCGGGTGGCTGTAAATCAGCTCAGCAGGTGGATGGGAACCTGAGTTGTAATTGCGTTGTACGGGAGAATGAGAGTAGGAAGGACAGGGATAGGATTTCAGGGTCACAGAAATATGTTGGCAGGCAGCAAAGTTTTTCTAATACCTCTTTCTTGTCAACCTCAATCATACCTAGTCTAGTAGCCTGTATCTAAGTATTCTCCTCGACAACATTGTTGTTTTCTAGAGTGAATACTGTCGAAAAGTATTCATTTAGTGCTCCCCCTATCTCCTTTGACTCCACACACAACTTCCCACTACTATCCTTGATTGGCCCTAATGTTACTCTCGTCATTCTTTTATTCCTTAAATATCTATAGAATGCCTTAGGGTTTTCCCTGATCCTATCCACCAACAACTTCTCATGTCTCCTCCTGGCTCCTCTGAGCTCTCTCTTTAGGTCTTTCCTGGCTACCTTGCAAGCCTCAAGAGACCTAACTGAGCCTCCACATCTCATCCTAACATAAGCCTTCTTCTTCCTCTTGACCAGAGATTCCACTTGCTTTGTAAACCACGGCTCCCGTACTCTACAGCTTCCTCCCTGCCTGACAAATACATACTTCTCCAGGACACACAGTAGCATTTCCTTGAATAAGCTCCACATTTCTAATGTGCCCATCCCCTGCTGTATCCTTTCCCATCCTATGCTTCCTAAATCTTGCCTAATCGCATCATAATTGCCTTTCCCCCAGCTGTAACAATTGCCCACTGTTATACACCTATCCCTTTCTATCACTAAAGTAAACATAACAGAAGCTGATCGCTATTTCCAAAGTGCTCACCTACTTCCAAGTCTAATACCTGGCCGGGCTCATTACCCAGTACCCTCTATCTCTCGGAGCCCTACACATGGAGGTAAAAACAAAACATTTCGCCTGGGACAACACATCTATCCTGGGTCAGGCTAAGCAAAGACATGCCAGAGAATTCCTAGAGGCCTGGCACTCCAACCACAACGCCATAAACAAACACATAGATCTAGATGCCATCTATTAACCCCTCAGAAAACGAACAGGAAATGACATCACCACAAACCATAGGAACCCGATCCTGGAGAGAGATATAAATAGAAAACAGGAGACAACAGCTTTGCTTCACTTGGAGGTTGCCACTGCTGATGTTACCTAGCCAGGTAATGAAACGTCTGGATGTCAAACCTACAGCTAAGCGAGCAAACCTACACCCTACAGAGATGGGTTCAAATGTGTATACTTCAACGCAAGGAATATCAGAAATAAGATGGGTGAACTTAAGGCGTGGATCGGTACCTGGGACTACGATGGTGTGGCCATTACGGAAACGTGGATCGAAGAGGGACAGGAATGGTTGTTGGAGGTTCCTGGTTACAGATGTTTCAGTAAGATTAGGGGAGGTGGTAAAAAAGGAGGGGTTGGCATTGCTAATTAGAAATGGTATAACGGCTGCAGAAAGGCAGTTCAAGTGGGATCTGCCTTTGGAGGAAGTATGGGCTGAAGTCAGAAATAGGAAAGGAGCAGTCACCTTATTGGGTGTTTACTATAGGCCCCCCAATAGCAGCAGAGATGTGGAGAAACAGATTGGGAAACAGATTTTGGAAAGGTGCAGAAGCCACAGGGTAGTAGTCATGGGCGCTTTCAACTTCCCAAATATTGATTTGGGAGCTCTTTACATCAAGTAGATTGGATGGGGCGGTGTTTGTGGAGTGTGTCCAGGAAGATTTTCTAACTCAGTATGTAGATGGTCCGACCTGAGGGGAGGCCATATTGTATTTGGTACTTGGTAACGAACCGGGACAAGTGATGGACTTTTTTGTGGGTGAACACTTTGATGATGGTGACCACAATTCTGTGACTTTCACCTTGGTTATGGAGAGAGATAGGTGCGTGCAACAGGATAGGTTTTACAATTGGAGGAAGGGTAAATACGATGCTGTAAGACAGGATTTGAGGAGCATACGTTGGGAGCATAGGCTGTCAGGGAAGAATGTCATTGAAATGTGGAACTTTTTCAAGGAACAGATACGACGTGTCCTTGATATTTATGTACCTGTCAGGCAGGAAAGAGATGGTCGTGTGAGGGAGCCTTGGTTGACGAGGGAGGTTGAATGTATAGTAAAGAGGAAGAAGGAGGCTTACATAAGGTTGAGGAAACAAGGTTCAGACAGAGCGTTGGAGGGATTCAGTATCACCAAGAGGGAGCTGAAGGAAGGGATTTGGAGAGCTAAGAGAGGGCATGAAAAATCTTTGGTGGGAAGGATCAAGGATAACCCCAAGGCATTTTATGCAGATGTGAGAAACACGAGAATGATGAGAACGAGGGTAGGTCCGATCAAGGACAGTAGTGGGAGACTGTGTATTGAGTCGGAAGAGATAAGAGAGGTCTTGAATGAGTACTTTTCTTCAGTGTTTACAAACGAGAGGGACCGTATTGTTGAAGAGGAGAGTGTGAAACAGACTGGTAATCTAGAAGAGATACTTGTCAGGAAGGAAGATGTGTTGGACATTTTGAACAACTTGAGGATAGACAAGTCCCCCGGCCCTGACGGGATATATCCTGGGATTATGTGAGAAGCAAGAGAGGAAATTGCAGAATCGTTGGCAATGATCTTTTCGTCTTCACTGTCAACGGGGGTGGTACCAGGGGAATGGAGAGTGGCAAATGTTGTGCCCCAGTTCAAAAAAGGGAATAGGGATAACCCCGGGAATTACAGGTCAGTTAGTCTTAAATCGGTGGTAGGCAAAGCAATGGAAAGGGTACTGAGGGATAGGATTTATGAGTATCTGGAAAGACACTGCTCCATTAGGAACAGCCAGCACGGATTTGTGACGGGAAGGTCTTGCCTTACAAGTCTTATTGAATTCTTTGAGGAAGTGACCAAGCATGTGGATGAGGGTAGAGCAGTGGATGTGATGTACATGGATTTTAGTAAGCCGTTTGATAAGGTTCCCCATTGTAGGCTTATGCAGAAATTCAGGAGGCATGGGATAGAGGCAAATTTGGCCAGTTGGATAGAAAAATGGATAACCGCTCGAAGTAAGAGAGTGGTGGTAGATGGTAAATATTCAGCCTGGAGCACAGTTACAAGTGGAGTTCCGCAGGGATCAGATCTGGGTCCTCTGCTGTGTGTAATTTTTATTAATGACTTGGAAGAGGGAATCGAAGGGTGGGTCAGTAAATTTGCAGACGATACGAAGATTGGTGGAGTTGTGGATAATGGGGAGCGCTGTTGTCAGCTGCAATGGGACTTAGCTATGATGCAGAGCTGGGCTGAAGAGTGGCAGATGGAGCTCAACCCTGTCAAGTATGAGGTTGCCCATTTTGGAAGGACAAATAAGAATGCGGAATACAGGGATAACGGTAGGGTTCTTAGTAAGGTGGAGGAGCAGAGGGATCTTGGGGTCTATATTCATAGATTTTTGAAATTTGCCACTCAGGTGGATAGAGCTTGAAAGCAGGCCTATGGTGTATTCGCGTTCATTAGCAGAGGGATTGAATTCAAGAGTCGTGAAGTAATGTTGCAGCTGTGCAGGACCTTGGTTCGGCCACATTTGGAGTACTGTGTGCAGTTCTGGTCGCCTCCCTTTAGTAAAGATGTGGAAGATTTGGAGAGGGGGCAGTGAAGATTTACCAGGATGTTGCCTGGAATGGATATTAGGTCGTACGAGGAAAGGTTGAGAGTGCTAGGCATTTTCTCATTGGAACGGCGAAGGCTGAGGGGTGACTTGATAGAAGTTTATAAGATGATCAGAGGAATAGGTAGAGTAGACAGTCAGAAACTTTTTCCCCGGGTACAACAAGAGTGTTACAAGGGGACATAAATTTAAGGTGAAGGGTGGAAGGTATGGGGGGAATGTCAAAGATCGGTTCTTTACCCAGAGATTGGTGGGGGCATGGAATGCGCTGCCTGTGGGAGTGGCAGAGTCAGAATCATTGGCGGCCTTTAAGCGGCAATTGGATAGGTACATGGATGGGTGCTTAAGCAAGGCACAACATCGTGGGCCGAAGGGCCTGTTCTGTGCTGTATTGTTCTATGTTCTATGTTCTATGTACACCCCAGTACCAAATCTAATATGGCTTTGCCCCTTGTTGGCCTGTCCACATACTGTGTCATGAATCCCTCCTGCACACACCAGACAAAAATTGACCCAACAATAGTACTCGGACTAAACTGTTCCCAGTCAATATTTGGAAAGTTGAAGTCTCCTCATGACAACTACCCTGTCTCTCTCACTCCTATCGAGAATCATCTTTGCTATCCTTTCCTCTACATCTCTGGAACTATTTGGAGGCCTATAGAAAACTCCCAACAGGGTGACCTCTCCTTTCCTGTTTCTAACCTCAGCGCATACTACCTCAGTTAATGAGTCTCCAAACATCCTTTCTGCAACTGCAATACTGTCCTTGACCAACAATGCCACATCTCCCCCTCTTTTACCATCTTCTCTGTTCTTACTGAAACATCTAAATCCTGGAACCTGCAACAACCATTTCTGATCCTGCTCTATCCATGTGTCCGAAATGGCCACAACATCGAAGCCCCAGGTACCAACCCATGCTGCAAGTTCATCCAACTTATTCCGGATGCTCCTGGCGTTCCCATTTTCAGCAGTGTTCGGATCTGAAGGAATGGAGTTACAGTATAAGAATGATTCAAAGATGGAACTCTTTAATTCAGATATTTCCCAAAAATTCTAGTCGTGCCACGTATTTCATGGAGGCAGAAGCCCAGTAGCATTTTCACTGAGTTGGTAATCCAGAAATTCAGCGAACGCTCAGAAGACCTGGTTTCAAATCTGCAGCCTGCAGATGGTGGAATTTTAATTCGATGCATAATAACACATCTGACTGATGGCCATGTTCATTTGCTGGAAAAATGACGCTACTGGCTAACTAATCTCTTTCAGGGAAGGAAACCTCATCTGCTGTGAACTCCAAATGAGTACAGATCTACAGCAAGGTTCTTTACTTGCATGCCCTCTGAAATGGCCAAGCAAGCTATCCTGTTTCACCAATCACTTCGACGTTTCAACAAAGAAGCAAATCCAGATGGATCACCTGGCATCGACCTAAGCACTGGGAAAGAAAATGGTCCAATAAGAGTTGCCACACTGCAAGTCCTCCTTACTAACATCTGACAATAGTGTTAACTTTGCTGAAGTTATTTCACAGATTAGTCCGTCATTGGCCTAATTTTGGTTGCATAGCCGACCTTGGAGACAATTAACCAGACCTCACCATCGCCATCATAGATATGTCCTGCCTCACTTACAGGACAGTCCCAGCAGAGGTGTTGGCACAGTGGCCTACAACCGGAAGCAAGTTCACCTAGAAGTCCTCCACATGGATACTAGTCCCTTGCCATCTTGTGACGTCAGATTAAACATGGTTAAGAAAGCTTATGCTGATTACCACAACCGAGGAATCAGTACTGCGACACACTGCACAATGTATGGGATAAGCATCGAGCCTGGCATTTACACAAACTGTATAATGGATTTGTGGGAGATTGCAAAGTCAAGCACCGACAGTGTATGAGCAGTAGCACTTTTGATCGACCTGTTCGGGTCCTAAAGAGAAAGCTGCTAGAATGGAGCCATGGCAGATTGCGAGGGAACGATCAAGGGTGTAAAATACAATTGATTTCATCCTTGTCACTCTGCTGAGTGCAGATGCATCTGCACAAGAAAATATTGTCAAGAGTGACTACCGCATAGTTCTTGTCGAGACGAACTTGAAAACCATCCAAATTGTTATGTGGCACTGTCACCATGCTAAATGGGACAGGCTTCAAGCAGATCTAGCAATTTCAGACTCGATAAAGCCTGGTAGGACATCATCAACAACAAACCCGTCCTCTAGCAAAGTCTGCAACATATTGTTTGGCATGACCCCCTCTCAAACCTGAAAAGTCAGTGATAGAATTAAACTTGTTCAGTGGAATGTGCAGGAGGGGACAGCAGGAGTAGCATCGAGCATACATATAAATGTGGTGTCAACAAAATGAAGCTGCAAAACACGGCTACTTCGAGGGAGGGATGAGCGAGGTTGAATTGTCTGGTCGATGAGCCTCGCATGAAAGGCAGTGAAACAGCAATGGCGGGAGCGTCTTTGAGTAATTCAGGAGACACAGCAGTGATTCAAACTGAGAAAAACAAACAATGATATAGGTAGGTTCAGGCAACACAGTGATGAGATAAGTCAGGGATAGCGTCAGAGCAAAAGATAGAACATATAATGTGGCAAAGGGCCATGGGATACCGAAAGACTGGGAAGCTCACAAAAATGAACAGAGGGCAACAGAAAAGAAATAAGGAATGCAAAGCTTAAATATGAAGTTAACCTATCCGGTAATATAAAGGGAGACTGCAAGAGTTTCTTCAGATAAATCAAGGACAAAAGAGAGGGCAACGTGGACGCTGGGCGGCTGGGGACTGGCGCTGGAGAGATAGCATTGGAGAACAAGGAAATGGTTGAGAATGGAAATACTTATTTCGCGTCATGCTTCACAGTGGAAGACAGGCAAATATCCCAAAATTTCAAGAGAGTGAGGAAGCAGAACTTCGCATGGTGACCACCACCAACGAGAAGGTGCGAGAAAAACAGAGTGTCCTGAAGGTGAAAACAAACACCTGAACCAGATGTATTACACCCAATAGTTCGAAGGGAGATATCTGCAGAGATGGTGGAGGTGTCAGTTTTGACATTTCAGGAATCGCTACAAACAGGAAGGTTCCCAGTAGACTGCAAAAGCACTAATGTGGCACCCCTGTTTAAAAAGGGAGTAACTCAAAAGTGGAACACTTGCTGATCAATTAGCCCATCTTCAGTCCTGAATAAGCTGCTGGAATCCATTGTTAAGGATGCGATTTCTGAGTATTTGGAAGCACATGGAAAAGTAACAGAAAGACAACATGGTTTCATGGAGGGGAAGTCATGCCTGTCAAATCTGCTGAAATTCTTTGTGGAATTAATGACCAGGTTAGATCGAGGAGAGTCTGTTATCTAACTTGAGTTCAAGAAAGTCTTTGACAAAATGCCTCCAGGAGACTACTGACTAAGAAGAGGGTCCTTGGTATCAGAGGTAAGGTGCCAGGATAGATAGCAGCTTGGATGTGTTATGAAGTTGAAGGTGTGTACTTTACCTCTAAGAGAGAGTAAATGCTGTCTTACAATGAGAGCTGACAAGCATCTGTCATATGACTAAATAGCTGAGCGGCTTGGAAAATTGAAAGCATGCAACATTTGGCTGTGACATGGGGCTGTGATACCTGAGTTCGTTGCTTTTTTGACAACAATCCGAATTCAACTAATCAGCTTAAATTATGGACCAGGATACTAAAAGACACTCGTGTTTGAATTTATTGTTTTGTTAACCTCGAACCAATGCGACAATCTGATGTTTGGATAGAAAAAAGCAGGCAGTTTAAACCTCAGGCAGAGTATTGACGTTGCAATTGCCATTTAAAACAGTCTCTGTCAAAGGTACCTTCTCGTCTGAAACATATTCACAACAAAAGAAGGAAGACGACACAGGGAGAACTTTAATGTAATTTTCATTAGTGTTTTATTGGAACAGTATATTGTTGTAGAGTTGGAGGCTGATAATAAGCAGTTAAGAGATGCAGGTTATTAGATGTGTGGGTAGCTGTTCTTCAATGTGCACTTATAGAGTTAAAAATAATGAGATGCCTTTATTTATAAGATTGGATTTAGGAGATTCTGTTTTACTCATATATTAATAGATTACGAGTGATGGTGAGTTTTTTTGGGTGTTTGGTTTAATTAACTGAGGGGTTCACCACTATGCCGTTACAGCTGTCTGGCAGAAATCTGAGAGTGGGGATTAACAGATACTTCTCAGGATGGCAGCAGGTGACAAGTGGTGTTCTGCAAAGCTCAGTTTTGGTGCTACAACTTTTCATTTCATACATTCATGATCCAGATGAAGGAACTGGGGTTATTCAGGCTAAGACTACAGTGGAAACAAAAATAGGTAGATGCACAGGTTGCATTATGGGGGCGGCTGTAGAATGATTTGGACAGCTTAGGAGAGTGGGCAAAGAAGTAACATATATAGATTAAAACGGGGAAAAATGTGAGATCATGCACTTTGGTCGGAAGGATAGAGGCATGGAGTATTTCCTAAATGGAGAAAAAAAGTAGAATTCTGAAGTGCAAAGGGACTTCTAGCTCATGAGTCCATCAAGGTAAACCTGCAGGTTGAGTCAGCAGTTAGGCAGGCAAACGTAATGAAGACAATTGTTTTGCTTGGATTGGAATATTAAAGCAGGGATTTACTTCTGAGAATCTATATTACTCTAGTCAGGCCACATTTGCATTGTGCACAGTTTTGAGCCCCCATATCTCAGAAAGGATATATTGGCCCTGGATAATGCACAGAAAATATTCATGAGAATGATCCCAGAAATGAAAAACTTACCATATGAAGAGCTTTTGCGGACTATGGGTCTATACATAAGAGGGACATCAGAACAGATTGCAAAGTGATGTCGTTACTGTAGTGAGTATGATGCTGTTGTTGAGAGAAGTTGGAAATGTTCACCGGGGAAGTGTGAGGCATTGATGAAGATGTGGTAGAATATAGGAACTAAGGCAAATTGAATTTCATGGCTTAAGGGAGAGGAGTGCTTCAACTGAAAGAAGTTGGATATAATGCCTTGGAAATCAGCATCCTGTTTCCTTTCATAATTAAGACAGGGAGGAGCTTTTACGTTGCAAATCATTCTGTGCTGCAGCGGCTGACTTTTACATTTTATTTACGTCCTGTCTGAGAGCAGTGACTTCCCAACTACATTATGTTCTCATCCTCTTTTCAGTTAACTCAGATCACTTTTGTATATTGTATTTCAAAAGTTTTCAACCACTCAGTGATTGAAAATTCAAACTATTTCCAAAGTCATTGGAATAATATTTTCTTGGTGGAGTGAGACACCCCAAAGTTGCCCTTGTGGGTAATGTAAAAAGAGAACAGTACCTGTGCAGTAGGCAGTACACTGATGCAACGCCTTCAGTTCATAAACAAAGTAACGGGTGCAGTTTTTGATATTTATCTCATGGACCCAGTGACATTGATTTCTTTCCCAATTTATACAAACTCTCCTGGTCACTTCCCCATCGGCCATGGTGGGATGAGAACCTGTAATAAGGTTTATCAGTATTGAAGAATGTAATCATTGTGTACAGTGCTGGACAGTGAACATCTGTCTAATAAATTATGAAATTACCCTGTAACCACGCTGTTCCACGTGTCGAGCAGTGATATGGTGGGACAACCACCTCTGGCATCTTCCATCCACCGGAGCTGAAACGGCAATCACAGAGAAAGCTAATGAATGGCAATCTTCCATAACAGCATACCCAATTAAAGGTCCTTGATGTCACCATACTTCCCATCCCAAAGCAGGTTAACATTCCTCAGAGGCTCATCATAGTCATGGACTCATAGAGGTTGAGGGCATATGCAAGAAAAAGTCCTTTATCTTATTGTGTTGCACCAGTCAAAAACAGTTTGAAAACCAAATTTTCAACGGCTTGCTAATCAACCTTCTTTGCTTTAGCATTGTAAGTACCCATCGAAATATTTTTTTTATAATGTGAGAGGTTTTCTCTTAGTCTTCCTCATGGACAATAAGCGCCAGATTACCATTACCTCAGGGCAAAATCATTTTTCCTCATATGCTGTCTAAACCCATTACCCTAATTCTATGCCTCCTGGCCATTCATGTCTCCATCAAGGGGGAAGAAGAAAGCATATTCTTTTTGAACCTATCTCTGAAAATCATAACTTCTTTATGCATTTTAATCATGTTGCCTTTCAATCATCTCTGCTATAAGGAAAACAGAAACAGTTGTTTACTTCAGTTTTCAGAAATTAAAATCTATAGCCGTGTCAACGGCACTTTAGATCATTCCAACTCAAGCTCCATTTCATGGAAATTTCTTCCAAAACATCTCCTGTACTATCACAATCTTTCGATTTTGCATATTCCAGAATTCTGCACAATACTCGGGGTGAGGGGTGCAAAAGGTGTCGCCCAACTATTGCCCCGCCTGTATGAGCCTTTGAAATGTCCATTCCAGGAAGGAGTGGTGAAAAGCATTTTGAATTTATTTAAGTTTGCATTTAATATACTCGTGACTGACAACAGGTTCAAAAGATGCAGAGTCTGGATGGGAAAGATGCCAATCCGACATAGAGTTGGAGTGACATAGAGTTGTACAAGACAGAAACAGAAACTTTGCTACAACTAATCCATGCCGACCACATATACTAAAAAAATCTAATCCCATTTTCCATCATTTGGCCCATATTCCAACAAATCCTTTCCATTTGTACAACCGTCCTGATGGTTTTGAAATGTTGTAATTGGACCAATCTTCCTCTGGCAGTTTATTCCAAACACATACCGCCCTCTGCGTGAAGAAGTTGCCCATTGGGTCAGTTTTAAATCTCTTCACTCTTCACCTTCAAGCTATGTCGTCTAGGTTTGGTCTCCTCGCCCCAGAGGTAAAAAAGACCTTGACAATTGAAGCACTGCATGCCCCTCGTGACGTTATAAATTCTATCAGTTTACCCGTCAGCCACTGATGCTTATGGCAACCAACATCGGGAGGAGCATCAAGACCTCAGTCGATCTATCTCGATTTCAAATTTCATTTGTCTGCTAATCTGCCATATTTACAAATTCGACTGTAAGTCTGATTTTTTGTACGCTGCATGACTTTTGACACGGATGCTATTAGATGTCCTCGGTCCTCTAACATTCTTGTAAGCAATTTCTGAACTGCAGTTTCTCGCTGATCAATGGAAAGTCTGAAAAAAACGTAGTGCAGGAAATAGGGCATGTGACTATCAGGGATGATAAGATGTAATCACTTCCAAGGATCGTTCCTCGTCATTCAATATGATCATGATTTGTTTGACATTCGTCGTGTCCACTTTTCAAGCCTTTGCTTGAAACTCAAGGTTCTCATACTCATTAAACATATATCAATCTCAACGTTAAAAAGATCCAGGACTCTTCCCCAAAAGATCTCTTTCACAAGCTATTCAACACATGATGAGAAAATAAATCTGTCCTGTTTTAAGTCTCAAATGGATGCCCCTTTTATCTTTTTTTATTTGTTGTGCTATTAGATTCGACCATGATGGGCAATATCCTCAAGCAGAATAAGAGCTACATGCATTTCAATGAGATTACCTCTCAATCTTCGAAACTATGGCAAGTCCTGTCCCAATTCTTTTAACATTTGCTCATTAGAAAATCCCTCCTCATCTCGGATAATCTTGTTAAACGACTCTGCACTGCCTCGAATGAAAGGCTACATTCCCAGAAAAAATGGATTCAAAACTGCTCACAGTACTACTAATGTTCTCTGACCAGAAACTTGTACAATTGCAGTAAGTCTTTCGTTCATTTATACTGTAAGCCCTTGAGATAATGACAGACTTTCTGATTACCTCCTGTCTCTGTTTGCTTGCTTTCTTTGTCTCGTTCATAAGAATACACAAGGCCATTTGTGTTGCGGCTTACTGCACCTATCCCTCCCCCATTTACATTATTAGATCGTCGACCGTCCAAAGTGCTCAACTTCTCATTACACCCAATTTATGCATTATTGCTCACTTCTTTAACATGACAGATGAGATAGATTACTTGCAGTGTGGAAACAGGCCATTCGGCTCAATAAGTCCACACGACCCTCCGAAGAGCAACCCATCTCGACCCATTCCCCTACATTTACCCTTCTACCTAACACAATGGACAATTTAGCACGGCCAATTCACCTACCCTGCACATATTTGGACAGTGGGAGGAAACCGGAGCACACGGAGGAAACCCACGCAGACATGGGGAGAATGTAAAAACTCCACACAGACAGTCGCCTGAAGGCGGGAATTGAACCCAGATCTCTGGCGCTGTAAGGCAGGAGTGATAACCACTCTACCACCGTGCCACCCATTGACCTATCTGTATCATTCTGTATACTCGTTGCTTCCCCTTCACAACCTGTGAGGCTCAATATTTTATTCTCCTCCTGTTTAATATGCCTCCATCTATCTAGATTTTTCTCCCTTGGCCTTACTATGTCGCTATTTTGTTCGTCATCTAGAAACAGCTGTCGTTTCTCCTGTGTCTCTCTGAACCGTCTTCATCGGTGCCTATTTGCATTGTTACACATCCGACCAAATCCATCATGACTTGTCATGAGATAGTCTTTACATATCCTTTATCTTACTTAAAGGTAAGTGTGAAGTGTGGCATTCCAGATGTGACGATATTGTTCAAACTGTGTTGGTTTGAGCAAAATATATTGTTTCCCCACACCAGCGTTAAAATACAAAAAATTGGCATGACTTTAAATCTATCTAAATACTTGAGAAAATAGTCATATATTAATGATGACTCATCAACTGTTCCAACATAGTACCATTTCATAAATACATTCTTGACAAAAATACAAAATCAGGAAGCGGACTTCCAGTATATGTGATTTTCTCCAGTGCAGGAAAAAGCACAAATATAGCAGCAGAATGAGACCTCATTCTTTTTTTCTGCAGCAGAGGGAGGGTTGTGTCTTCAGTTCCAATTCCGAAAAGCCCAACTCCAACAACTGACAGCAAAAACTAAAACACTATTACTGTGCGAGCCAGACTCTCACGCTCATGCTTCTTTTGTCCACTTTTATGAAAGGACCAAAACTATTGAGTCATCGTTACATGGAGTAGATTATCGTGGTAACGTTAACAACACTTGTTTCCTCGAGAAACAAGATGGAACATATCCTTCTTAGAGGCCATCCTGTCACAATGTTTAATCGGTTATTTTTCAACCTGATGGTTCCGACTTCACCCAGTTCCCATCCATGCAGTCAAACAAAGGTAGTCTCATGATGAAAAGAACATTATCCATCTTTAATGGATTATTGCCAGGTAGAAATTTGTATTACCTTTTGAATCGATACCATCCGTGTTTCAGGTGCACATCACATTCTGCTTTACCAGTACATTCAGTCTCATGGCAATTCAAACTTCTCCAGGGCTGTACTAACACGTTGTGAAACACACACGGGTCAGTGTCTCCAGATTCTGCAACTGTGTGAAAAAAAATTTTAGTAGTGATATTCAGCACTGTTACAAAACAAGAGAGACGTATTATTCTCTGAATTACAGAATCATAAAATAGTTCAGCATCAAAGAGGCCCCTCAGTCTGTGAAATTGCATGGCAAAGAAAAAAACACTGTTCCCATGTCCCATGAATAGGCCAAAGCATTGAGTAAAATGACGCCACAAATGCACATCGTAGGAACTTATGAAAGTCGTGAGTTTACCCATTTGCAATACTTTCCCAGACAGTCCATTTCAGACACCATCTACACGAGACGATGGGTGAAGTTCCCTTGAAACCGCCTGCACTTCAGCAGTAAAAAGTGTGCCCCTTTCCTTTTGAGCCATCAAAACAAGTGTACAGCTGATTTTCATTCCACACTGGAATTGCCCCTCATAATTGTGTACAGTTGCATCAGATGATGTGGAGGTGCCACTGTAGGACAGGGGTGGACAAAGTAAAAAATCGCGCAGTACCAGAATCACAGTCCAAAAGGTTTACTTCAAAGCACCAGCACTCAAAGCGCTGCTTCTTTGTCAGGAAACTAGAGGGGCAGGAGCATAAGACACAGACATTACAGCAAAAGCTCGCAGTGTCATGCAATTAAAACGATATATTGAGCAAACCTAGATTGCTGTTAAAATCTTCATCTTTGATTGGCTCTGTTCGTTAAAATGTAAGTCCCAGAACTTCTATTAAGCCATATCCTCGAGAGCAAAAGATAATCTAATGTTTTATCGAACGGAAATGTGACATCTCAGCTCAGAGAATATATTAAAGTTCTGAGAATAGAGTATGTCTCTGTCACCATCTTGAGTCAAATGTTCTATTTCCAAAGTAGGAATTTCTAAATTGTTCCATGGATTCACTGGCTGCAAGCTGTGAATGTGGTGCTGCAAAAGTACAGCAAGTCAGGCAGCATCGAATGAGCAGGATAATCGCCATTTCTAGCAAATGCCCGTCATCATGAATGAGACTTGTGGGCTGGAAGTGCTAAGAGGTAAATAGCAGGGAAGTGGGGCTGTGTGGAAGGTAGATGAGAAAGTGTCAGGTAGATGAAGCTCTGAGTGAAAGTGATACTCGGAGAGGAGGGTAAAGCACGCAGGTGGAAAGGAAGATGGACAGGTCAAGATGGCGGTGCTGTGTTGGAAGCTTGGGACTGGGATAAGGTGGGGGAGGGGAAACGAAGAAACTGATGATCCAGTGTGGTTGCTGTGTCTCAAGGTGGAAGATGAGACGTAGAGTGGTGAGTGTTTGGTGATTGAGGAGGCCCAGCATTTACGTGTCTATGGTGGAGTGGGAGGGGGAGTTAAAGTGTTCACCGACGGGTTGGTGAGGTTGGTTGGTGCGCGTGACCGAGATATGTTCCCTGAAATGATCCACAAATTACCCTCCTGTGTCCTCAGTTGAATGTCAACAACATTGTCTGTAACAGATACAGGAGATGATGTGTGTGGAAGTACACCGAAATTTCTGACAGATGTGTCAGGATCCTTTAAGGCTTTGGATGGAAGTGCTGGGGGCGGAAGGGGTGACCTTGCGAAGTGCAAACCCTGCACCGACTTGTAGAATGTTTCAGAGAACATCGCTGTGACACCCACACTAAGCAACCCCACTGCCACGTGTCCGAATACTTTACCTTCCCCTCCCACTCCGCCAAGGACTGCAGGTCCTCGGACTTCTCCATCACCAAACCCTCATCTTCCGACACCTGAATGAAGAACGTCTCTTCTTCCACTTTGTGACACTGCAGCTGCACGGGATCAATGTAGATTTATCTATTTTCCTCATTTCCCCTCTCCTCACCTTGAGCAAGTCCCAAACCTCCAACTCAGCACCGCCCTCTTGATCTGTCCATCTTCCTTCCTACCTATCTGCCCCCGCTTCCTCCCCGACCTCTCACTCACACTCCCACGTTCACCCACCTGTCACAATCCCAGCTTCCTCTCCCCAGGCCGACCCTCCCCCTCTGTTTATCTCTCAGACTCCCACCGCGAACTGCACTCCTGGTGAAGCCTTATGCCCGAAACATCGATTCTCCTGATCCTCAGATGCTGCCTGACCTGCTGTGCATTTCCAGAAACCACACTCTCGACTCTGATCTCCAGCATCTGCAGTGCCCACTTTCTCTTGACTGCAGGTCATGTAATTTTTCAGGAAAAATGCAATGTGTCTGCAAATACATTGTGTTTTTGCTCAAAAAGCACACGACCTGCAGGCAGTCAATGCAGACAGTCAATCCGTATAACATTTCATAAATCCTACTTAAAGGAGTTAAGTACAGGAGAACCGTGCCTGCTAACAGGTAGTCAAGGCCAAGTGTGACAAGAAACAACGAAAATACTTTTTATACGAAGGCACTTTGCAGATTTGCAGTAATTTCGATGAAAGGACTTTAAAATAAAAAGTCATCAGTTTGTCACTTCTGAGACCAAAATTTGAAAATCTGAAAAAGATCAAACAACAGAACAGCTCCGAAGAAGCAGCGAATCCTGGAAATGTCAGCTGGTTGAGGACCTGTCCTAACATTAATCAGTTAATAGCGAAGTTGGATCTCAGGCTTGTGCTCACTTACTTGAATGGTCTAATATTTGGTACAAGGTGGAACAACTTCTGAACTGTTGTTTCAGTATTTGATTGCCTGCTAGATTTCGGAATAAGTAGCCGAATGAAAGGTGTTCTCTTGTGAATTGCCCTCAATGAACTTATAGCTGATCTGTGGAATAAATTCATCGACCAGCCATTTACTCAAATTCCTTCATGCTTTACATCATTCAGACACGGGAAAAAAGCTGTCTCTGAATAAAAAAAGATTTGATCCAGCATATACTGCTGTTTATGGAAAAGAATTCAAAAAATCTACCAGCCTTTCTGCCTGGAAGTGCTTCCTAACTTTTCGCCAGAACTGTTTAGTCCCAATTCTGAGACAATGCTCCCTATTTCTAGAATCTCCAGTGGAAGTAAATGATATTTCTTTATTTTCTTTCTTCTGTTCATATTTGAAGACTCTGATCAAAGAAACAGGCCTAATTTGTCCATTCACTCCCGAAGTCCATGTGTCATTCCTGTAACCTATAACCTACATCATTATCCCTCCAAGGACAGTATACCTTTACAAAGACGTGAATCCCAGATCTACTCACATTACTGTCAGTGTGTGATTCTTTACTCCGAAAGTAGTTGGAGCGTGGAATGCACTGCCTGCAAAAGTAGCAGATTCGCCAACTTTAAGGGAACTTAAATGATTGTTGGATAGGCATGCGCAAGAGATAATCTAGTGTCGATTATATGGGCTTTAGACTGGTTTCACATGTGGTCCGTGCCACATCAAGGGCTGAAGGGCCTGTAGTGCACTGTAATCTTCTATGGTCTAAGTTCTATATTCTATCTCCCCGAACAGTCCACACCTCCTCTTTATTTCTGCTACATGCTTAAATCCAGCTTCCCTCCTTTTTTTTGGAATGAGTTTTTTTTCTCTCCTGACCCGTATCTTATTTTAGTGAGATATTAACATGTTAGGGCCATAAAAAAATGAAGAACAGCAATCAGCCATTTGGACCCCTTTGCTATCTCTGCCATTCACTACAATCTTGGCTGGTCAGATATTTCCACTGACTTGCCTTTTCCCATGATCCTTGTATTCTCTCATGATTAGGAACCTGCCATCTCAGCTTCGAGTAAACACAAGCACCCTATCATTCTTTGGGCAAACATTTTCCAAGTTGCACAAGATTCCCGTACTCTGTCCTGTTGACCTTCCTTCTAAAATGAGCACCTTCACATTTTCACACCTTCGAATCCATTTGCAAACAGTGCTCCCACTGTCAGAGCAAAGATCTTTCTGCTAAATTCCAGGCTGGATTTGTTCTTGCTAATCTTATGATTATAACATCGAACCATATAATTAGGGAATAAAGCAGCCCATAAGAGTCCTTCGGGCCATTGAGTCTGTCTTGCCAACAATACACCAATGAGTACACTCGTCCTACCCCACACTCGACTCATACCCGTGAATGTTATGACATTTTAAGTGTTCATGCAATCACCACCATCCACCATCTTGGTGAAGTGGTTCTTCCTCAAATCCAATCAAAGCCACTTTAAAACTATGACAACTCATTATAATTTCGACTGTTGGAGACGGAGGTAGGAGGGGGAAGGTTTCCCATGTATGTCAGCGCAACTACTTACTCGAAACTCTTGACAATTTTCCTCATAATCTTTTGGACCTCTATCAGGTCTTTTTTTTTTCCAAATTTCTCTGCTTCAAAGAAATAGCCAAACACATGCACGTTTTATTCATTGCTGAGATGCTGCACCATAGGCAACAGGCAGGTAAATCTCCTTTGCACCCTATCCAACACAATCACAGTGCATTTTAAGTGTGGTAACCAGAACATCATGCAATATTCCCGCTGTGACTGACCAAAGTCCTGCACTTCTCCAATGTGCAACCCTTGCTCTTATAATCTAAGCCAGGGTTTAAAAAGGCAAGAATTGTGCATACCTCCTCAACTATCCCAATGCGTTCTCTTTCCACTTTTAGCGACCTGCTTAGGAGCACCACAAATCCCTTTATTTCTCCGAGTTATCTCTTTTCTTGATATTGAGTATTCGTTTGACATTGTCCTTTTTTTTCCCAATTCGAATGTCCTTGCGCTTCTCAGAGTTATCTCCAATAGGCCACTGATGTGTTTACGTGACCAAATCCAACCAATACCCCCACCCCCCCAACTACCACAACAACATCCGTGGCACGGTAGCTCAGTGGCAGGCACTGCTGCCTCAAAGCACCAGGGACTCGTGTTCAGTTTCAGCCTCGGAGACCTGTCTGGTGAAGTCTGCTCATTCTTCCCACAACTGCGTGGGTTTCCTCTGGGTGCTCTGGTGTACTCCCACGGTCTAATGGTGTGCCTGTTAGGTGGATTGGCCTTGTTAAATTGCTCCAGAGTGTTCAGGAGTATTGGGTTAGCAATGGGAAATGTCAGTTTACAGGGATAGGGTCTGGGTGTGGTAATCTTTGGAGTGTCAGTGTGGACTGGAATGGCATGCTTCCAAACTGAAGGGATTCGATTATCTTTTTTAAAAAAACATCATAGACAACCAAGGAGTCAATACTGATTCATGCCGTATGTCATTGCACAACAGGATCCTGTCAAGTAACAGCTTTCAATAACTACACTTCAATGTTGAGCATCCTGCATTGAAATAAATGCAGGTTAATTTATCAGAGGGAACAAAGTGATTGATGAAGGCAGAGTGGTCCATGTGAACTATATGGTCTGCATTAAGGCGTGTGAGAATTATCCTCAACATCTCATGGAATGAGATATCATGGAATGCAGGGAGAACTGGCCAATTGTGTATGGAATTGGCTTGAAGGTGTTGGTGGAGGGTTGCTTTTCAAACTGGAGGCCTGTGACCAGTGGTATGCTACAAGGAGGGGTGATGGGTCCATGGCTTTTGGTTACTTGTATAAATGATTCCGATGTGAACATTGGAGGGAAAGTTACTCAGTTTGCAGATGCCACCCAAATTGGAGCTGATGTGCACAGTGAAGATGGCTACCTGAGAGTACAAACGAGGAGTGGCAGATGGAGTTTAATTTCGATAAATGTGAGGTGCTGCATTTCAGAAAGGCAAATCAGAGCAGGATGTATTCATCTATTGGGAAGGTCCTGGAGCGTGTTGATGAACAATGAGACGTGGAAGTGCAGGTTCATAGTTCTTTGAAAGTGGAGTTTCAGGGAGACAGAAGACATTTGGTATTCTGTCCTTTTTTGGACAGACCAGTCCGTAAAGGAGTGGGGAGGTCATGATGCAGCTCCACAGGACATTAGTTCGGGCACTTTTGGAAAATTTTATGCAACTCTGATCTACCCCCTAGTGGAAGGATATTGGGAAACTTTAAAGGATTCAGACAAGTTTTGCAAGGATGTTGCCGGGGTTGGAGGATTTGAGCTCCAGTGAAAGGCTGAATAAGCTGAGGTTGTTTTTTCCTGCTGCATCTGACGCTGAGGAGTGACCATGTAGAGGTTTAAAATTGATGAGATGTATGGTTAGAGTAAATAAACAAGATACATTCCCTGGGATGGTGGAGTCTGGAACGAGAGGACATACATTTAGAGTGAGAGGGAAAAACATTTACAAGGGATCTCGAGGATAAGTTTTTCAGGCAGAGGGTAGTGGGTGTATGCAATGAGTTGCCGGGGAAGTGGTGGAGGCTGATACAATTACAACTTTGAAAAGATATCTGGATGGAAAAATGAATAGGAAACGTTGAGCCGGAAATGGACTAAGTGCTGGCAAATGAGATTAGATTAGGTGAGCCTATCTGGTCCACATGGATGAGTTGGACCAAAGAGTCTGTTTCCATGCTGTAGACTTTGTGACTACATTATTTCGGATATGATGTGATAGACATTTGGAAAGGAGACATGCTCATTAAAATATACAGTCGCTGTGAGTCACACCATTCAGTTACTTCATCTCACCTCTGGTGCTAACCTTCTCTCGCTTTACTTTGTTATCGGAAGACATTACCATTAGTCACAATGCCTCATGGCAACACACACCACATCACCCTCCCCTCAGTCACTATGTCACACTCACCTGAATCATTATATCTCAAATCCCTCAATCATTGCATCTCACTCACTTCAGTTGATATGTCACACTCACCGAAGTCACTGCATTCTACTCACTCCAGTTACTGCATTAGTGACCGTGTCATCATTCATTGTATTACACACATCTTAATAGCTACGTACCCCTCTCTTCAGTGACAGAATCGCAGTCACCTCAGTCACTACACCTAAATGTCAGGGCACTCTTGTCAGTCAGTGTATCCGTAATCCACTCTGACACAGCACCCACTCGTCTCAGTCACAGCATCTCCCTCTCCTTATTCAATGAAGACGGCATACCTCAGGTATGCCATTCCACTCCCCTCAGTCACTGCAACCTCACTGCCCTAACTCAGTGCACTCTACACCCCTCAATTTCTGCATCAGCGTGCTGGTCTTCTTGTGGTACATGATAGTCCCTCAGCCTGAAAAGACCTCAGCCTTCCCTGGCCTCGAAGGCAATTCCAGAGCGATCTCCCAGCCTCATGAAACTCATCAACCAGCCATGAGCCCAAATTCCTTCATCCTTTACTTCACGCATGCACGGAAGAAACATTGTCTCAAATTTAATCAGAAACACTGATCCATCATAAACTGCCATCTACGGAAAATATTTCAAAACATCTACCACCTGGTTAGGAACTGGAAGTGCTCCTAACTTTTCCCCAGAACCGTAAATCCAAATTCTCAGAAGGCTCTCCTTATTTCTAGAATTTCCATTGGGAATGCTTTATAACTTTTTTTCTCCTGTCGTGTCTTGAAGACTCCGACCAAAGACGTAGACCTAATTTGTCGATTCCGTCCAGAAATGTAATTACTGAAGTCTATGTGTCATTCCATTAACCCTATATCATTATCCCTCCAAGGACAGTATACCTTTTCAAAGACGTGAATCCCAGATCTACTCATATTACTGTCAGATTGGTCTAACTAGGGTTTTGTATAGCTGCAAAAATACATTGGCTCATAAATACTCCAGTCCTATAGATATAAAGGTAGTATTGCATTCGCTTTCTTAGTTATTTTCTGAACTCATTTGTGATATTTCAAAGGACCAAGTAACTGATCCCTTGAGTCAGTCTGTACATTTATCTTTATATTGGTCAAGAAATATCCTGATTGATCATTTCCATTCCAAAATAGATAAACACACACTTTCTTGTATTGAAGTCAATCTGCCACAGTTATTCCCATTTATGTAGTCTTTTAAAATCCTTTGTAACTCTATGCAATCTTCCAAACTGTATGTTATTCTGTGTAATGTTACGTGATGAGAAAACTCGGATGCGATCCTGTCGATGCAACATCTAAGTTGTTAAGAAATGATGTGAATAATTCAGACCTATTGCAGGTGTTTGTGGGACACCACTAGTCACATGCTGCCAATCGGAGCACTGTCAATTGTCCCCATATTTTGTCGCTTTGTACTCAAATTTTCCAGCAATGTTAGTAACTTACTCTCAATTCTGTGGGATTATAATTTAGTTAAAAATCTAAAAAATGGGGCTTTATTCAATCTCTTCTGGAAGCACCTATGAGTAACATACATCAACATTGTGCAGCACTATTTTCCACTTGGGTCCAAGCACCCCCCCCCCCATCCAATTCAGTGCATTCTATCATCCCCCTCCCATCTACCCCTACGGCTGTCCATATGTGTTCAGATTCTTGCAGCATGTTTGAAGTCCAAAAGCTTAATAGGTTAGGGATGAGCAACATAAGTGCGATCCCTGCTTCAACTGCCGTCGTTCTGTGGTTCATTCCTGCACCAACCTATCGAGCAGCTGGAGATAACATGTGCCTTCAGACAGCAAACTGAAGTAGAACTGCAAAAAGAGTGATTCAGTTTGCTTTGCTGTAACTCTTTGCCTTGTTTATTTACGAAGCAGAATGTGTGTAAATTCTTTGCTGTGACTTTGACGTTAAAGGGACACTTGGTTTTCAATCATTCTATAACATAACAGAATTGTACCTGTGCAGTAAGCGTGTTTTTCCTTTGTTTTCTTCAAAAAATACACAAAGTAACTGGAACAGTTTTGAATCTTTATCCGTTCGGTCCAATGACAGAGGTTGCCATTCCAGTTGAAGCACACTGTGCCATGCGTTTTTCCCTGGGACTCGGTGGGATGGGTTGCTGCAATAACGAGTTCACAATTTGATTATCTTGCTTTTAGGGGCAACGAATGCCAAATACATGTTCTGTGAAAAGAGTGAACGTACCATTTAACCATCCTGAAGCTTCCGTGGAGCAATGATGTGCTGGAACAGCAGTCTCTGGCATTTTCCATCCACCGGAACTGAACAAAGGAGAAAGAGCGAACTCCTCACAATTGTTTAATGACTGTCCCATTCGAGAGGAATTCACACTGTGTTCCAACGGTTTCTCAAAATGGCCACCTTCAACTTGCTCTTTTCCCTCAAGAGCTGACACCTTATCTTCTGTCTCCATTCCCTATCATGACATATATTCCTAATGCTCCTAATGTTGCATGATATTCATGCAGCAGTAATAAGCTGACAGTTGCATTCTACATAAGCCTCCACATATTGCCATTCGTGGCGATGACTAGCCTGAGGGGACATGGTTATACACTCGGGTGTGACAGATGTCGGACAGATGTCAGAGCTAGTTTCTCGACTCAGAGAATAGGCAGAGGTGGAACGCACTGGCTGCAACAGTAGTAGACTCGATAAATTTAAGGGCATTTAAATGGTCTTTCGATAGGCGTACAGACAAGAATGGAATAGTACAGGTCAGATGAGATTCAGATTGGTATCAAAGGGCGGTGCTACATCGCGTGCCGAAGGGTCTGTGCTGCGCTGTAATGTTTTATGTTCTATATTCTATCTCTCCGACCAGTCCACACCTCCTCTTTATTTCTACCTGATGCTTAAATCCAACTTTCCTCCTTTATTGGGAAATCAGGTGTGATTTTCCTAGACCCATATTTTATGGAGTGAGTTATTAAAGTGACAGGACCATAAAAAAACATGAAGAACAACAATCAGCCCATTTGGACCCTTTGTGAGCTCGACCACTCACCACAATCCTGGCTAATTGCACTTACTTGCCTACTTCCATAATCTTTGAATTCCGTCATGATTAGAAATCTGTCGTCTCAGTTTAAATGAACACCACCACCCTATTATTCTTTGGGCAAACATTTTCCAAAGATTCACAACATTCTCATACTCTGTTCCAACGTCCTTCCTTCGATAATGACCAGCTTTAAACTTTTGCACCTTATTTGCTTCCATTGTCTGAGCTTCTGCTAAATTCCAGACTGGATGTGTTCTTGCCAGCCTTATGATGATTATCTCTCCAGTTCATAGAACTGTCGGTTTAGAGAATAAAACAGGTCAGAAGAGTCATTGAGTCTTTACTCCCAGAAAACACGAATGACTCGACTCACTCAATCCCACACTCGGCCCATTGCCTTGTATGTTCTGACATTTTAAGTATTGTTGGAAGCACCGCCATCCACCCGTTTGGAGAAATGGTTCTTTCTCGATTTCAATCGAGACCACTTCAAAATTATGCCACCTTGTTCTTATTTTGACTGAGGTTGGGGACGGAGGTTGGAGGGGGAAGGTTTCCCCCGTGATTATCGGTGCAAAAACTTTCTCGAAACTCTTGACAATTTTCCTCATACTATTGTACACTTCCATCAAGTCTTCTTTCAAAGTTCTCTGCTTCAAAGAAGTAGCCACACAGAATGCAGCTTGTTTTATACATTGTTGAAGTGCTGCATCATCGGCAGCAACCTGGCGAACCTCCTTCGCACCCGATCCAATACCATGCAACCAGAGGATCACACAATACCCACGCTGTGAATAACCAAAGTTCTGCACTCCTCCAACTTGTTCTCCTTGCCCTTATAATTTATGCCTGGACTGAAAAAGGCAAGAATTATGCACTTACTATCCCATTGCACTCTCTCCCCACTTTCAGGTATATGTGCAGGATCATCACAAGTCCCTTTATCTTTTGCCAAGCTGCCTATTTTCTTAGCATTTCACATGTTCCTTTTTCCAGTTTGAATCACCTTGCACTGACTAAAATTGTCTCTCATCTGCCACTGATTTGTCTTGGTGACAAAATCCTCCCCCCTCCCCCCCCCACCCCAGCACTACCAATATATTCGAATCGACAGCATTAGTGACAAATCCCTAGAGTTCCACGTTCAGTCTCGGAGGACCATCTGTATGAAATGTGCTTATACTTCCCCTATTGGCATTGGTTTCCTCTGGCTGCTCTAGTTTACTCTCCATTGTGTTTCCACATCCTTGCCC
The DNA here is from genome assembly GCF_047496795.1 of Chiloscyllium punctatum. Lineage (NCBI taxonomy): Eukaryota > Metazoa > Chordata > Chondrichthyes > Orectolobiformes > Hemiscylliidae > Chiloscyllium > Chiloscyllium punctatum. Next base: position 44,957 of record NW_027310047.1, read on the forward strand.
AAATCTAAAGCACATGATATTATATTTTTTTCCTTTGCTGTAACACACTCCTCATACTGTATTGATAGATTATGGAATGTACATTCGGCTTTCCCTGTTACCTGTTAAACCTGTACCATCCATTCTCGAGTTCATTATCGCTCTTCGTCCCATTGGAATATAGAGTATGAGTGCAGTCAATGCTCCTCCAAGCATCATTTAGGACTTTGTGATTTACACACGGGTCAGTCTCTGCTGTCGAGGGGCCTATATGATAGAAAGATGTTTTAACACGATTGTGCAAATTATCACCAATATCACAAAGCGAGCCGCACGGACATTCACACAGCCACAACTGCAATCTCAAGTTACCATAGCGACCTGGAAAGAAGAAACATCACTGTGTCCTCTGGAAAATCAGTTTCCGAGTAAAGGAAAAAAATTAAGGTATGGATATTTGATCATAGAAAGCGATATTCCAATGCATCTGGAAAGTCTAGGACTGAATGAACTGTTCTCAGAGAAGAGAGAACAAAGAACGAGAGGTCAAGGTGGAAAGATGGATGGTGAAAAAAAAATATGAAACAAGAACAAATTTAATTGGACGCAATAGTTGTTTGAATTCAAAACAGCACTGCCAGAAAGTACTGAAACAGATTTATCCAAGTTTAAGAGATCCAGCATCTCCTCTTCTGTAATATGGAAATTTTTCCAAATATCACCAAGTTTTCGACACATTCTGTATCTTACATGTCCTTCTGCACAGAAAACACTGATGCAAAACATTCGTTTCTTATATCCCCATCTCATGTGGCTTCACACATAGGTTGCCTTGCTGATCTTTGAGGGTCCGTATTGTCTCCCTGGTTACCTTTTTGTCCTCAGAGTTGAAAAATGTGGTGCTGCAAAAACACAGCAGGCCAGGCAGCATCCGAGGAGCAGGAGAGTCGACGTTTCGGGCATAAGCCCTTCTTCAGAAAAAAGGCTGGTGTGCCAAGCGGGCTGAGATAAAAGGTGGCGGAGGGAATTTGGGGGAGGGAGGCTGAGAGTACGATAGGTGGAAGGAGGTGAGGGTAAGGGTGATAGGCCGGAGAGGGGTGGAGGCACACTGGTCGGGAAGAAGATTGCAGGTCAGGAGGACGGTGCTGAATCCGGGGATTGGGACTGACATAAGGTGGGGGGGGGGGGGGAATGAGGAAGCTGGAGAAATCTACATTCATCCCGTATGGTTGGAGGGTTCCTAGGCGGAAAATGAATCGCTCTTCGTCCAGGCGTCGTGTGGCCACGGTCTGACGATGGAGGAGGTCAAGGACCTGCATGTACTTGGCGGAGTGGGAGGGGGAGTTAGGGTGTTGAGCCACGGCGTGGTGGGGTTGTTGGTGCATGTGTCCCAGAGGTATTCCCTGAAACATTCCGCAAGTAGGTGGCTCAACACTTTAACTCCCCCTCCAACTCCGCCAATTACATGAAGGTCCTTGGCCTCCTCCATCGCCAGACCCTGGCCACACGACGCCTGGAGGAAGAGAGCCTCATCGTCCACCTAGGAACCCTCCAACCACACGGGATGAATGTAGATTTCTCCAGCTTCCTCATTTCCCCTCTCCCCACTTTATCTCAGTCCCAACCCTCGGATTCAGTACCGCCCTCTTCACCTGCAATCTTCTTCCAGACCTCTCCGCCCCCCACCCCCTCTCCGGCTGAACACCCTCACCCTCACCTCCTTCCACCTATCGTATTCCCAGCACCCCTCCCCCAAATTCCCTCCTCCCTACCTTTTATCACAGCCCGCTTGGCACACCAGCCTCATACCTGAAGAAGGGATTATGCCTGAAACTTCGATTCCCCTGCTCCTGGGATGCTGCCTGGCCTGCTGAGTTTTTCCAGCACCACATTTTTCAACTCTGGTACCCCAGCATCTGCAGTCCTCACTTTCTCCTACAATTTTGTCCTCAGTATACTTATAAAACCCCTCTGGATTCTCATTCAACCCGTTTTCCAAAGCTATCTAATGTCTGCTTCTTATCCTCTTGATTTCTATCTTAAGTATACTCCTCCTGCCTTTATACCCTAAGGATTCACTCGATCTCTGCTGTCTTTACCTTACATTTGCTTTCTTTCTTTTCACATCCAAAACCTTAATTTCTCTGGTCACCCAGCATTCCCTACAGCTACCGGCTTTTCACTCTAAGTGTAATATACTGTCTCTGGACTGTCATTCTCACATTTCTGAAGGCTTGCCATTTTCCAGCTGTACCTTTACCTGCGAACATCTGGTCTAATCAAATTTTAGAAGCTCTTGCCGATAGCATTAAAAATGGCCTTCCTCCATTTTAGACCTCCAACTTTTAAATCTATCATTTTCCACGACTATTTCAAAACTAAAACAATTATGGTCGCTGGCCCCAAAGTGCTGCCCCAATGACATCTCTGTCACCTGCCCTGCCTTATTTCCTCAGAGTAGGTCACGTTTTGCTGCTTATCTAATAGGTACATCGACATACTGAATCAGAAAATGTTCTTATTCACACTTAACAAATTAGTCTCCATCGAAATCCTTGAGAAATTGAGGACCGCAGATGTTGGAGATTAGAGTCGAAAATGTGGCGCTGGAAAAGCACAGTCAGTCAGGCAGCAACTGAAGAGCAGTAGAATCGACATTTCAGGCATAAGCCCTGATGAAGGACGTATGCCTGAAACGTCGATTCTCCTGCTCCTCCAATGCTGCCTGACTGGCTGTGTTTTTCCAGCACCACACTGTTCGACTCCATCTAAAACTTTAACACTATTGTAATCCCAGTCAAATTAAAGCCCGCTACCAATGCCACCCTATTATTCTCACAGATAACTGAGATCTCCTTACAAATTTGCGTCGCAATTTCACGTTGACGAGAAGGTGGGATCTAGAATACAATCTCAGTAAGGTGTTCATCCTTGTTGTATTTCGCAGTACCAACAAAATAATTTCCCTGGATGCATTCATAGGAATTTCCTTCTAAAGTTCAGCCATTACGCTATCCCTTATCAAAAACACTGCTCCTCCTCATCTCTTCCCCCCTTTTTATGCTTCCTGTAGCATTTGCATCCTGGAAAATTAAGGTGCCAGTCCTATCCATCTCCCAGCCATGTCTCTGTAATTGCTATATTATCCCAGTCCCGAGTCCCTAACCATGTTCTGACTACATCTACCTTCAATGTTGGGCCTCTTGCATTGAAATATATGCAGTTTAATTTTACAGAAGTAACAAAGAGCATTAATGAAGGCCCAGCAGTGGATATTCTTTACATGCACTGAAGTAAGGCATTTGAAATGTATCCTCATGGTCGACTGGTTAGCAAGGATAAATCTCATGGAATGCAGGGAGAACTAGCCACTTGGATACGGAACTAGGCTGAAGATAGAAGATGGAGGGTTTTAGTGGAAGGTTGCTTTTCAAACTGGAGGCCTGCGAACAGTGGTGTGCCACAAGGAGGGGTGATCTTTCCACTGCTTTTGGTCACCGATATAAATGATTTGGATGTGAGCATAGGAGGTATGCTGAATACATTTGCAGATGACACCAAAACTGGAGCTGTCGTGGTGCACGAAGGAGGTTACCTCAGAGCACAAATGGATCTTAGTCAGATGGGCCAATGGGTGGAGGAGTGTCAGATAGAGTTGAATTTAGATAAATGTGAGGTGCTGTATTTCGGAAAGGCGAATCAGAGCAGGACCTAAACACTTAATGGTCACGTTCCAGGGAGTGTTGCTGACCGCAGAGACCGTGGAGTGCAGTTCATAGTTCATTGAAAGTGGAGTCACAGTTAGATAGGATAGTGAACACGGCATTTGGTATGCTTTCCTTTATTGGTCAGAGCATTGAGTACTGCAGTTGGGAGGTCATGATGTGGCTGCACAGTACGTTAGTTATGCCACTTTTGGAATATTTTATGCAATTCTTGCCTTCGTCATAGCGGAAGGATATTTGGAAACTTTAAACGATTCAGAAAAGATTTGCAAGCGTGTTGCCAGGGTTGGAGGATTTGAGCTAAAAGGAAAGGCTGAATAAGCTGATGCTGTTCTCCCTGGTGCATCGGCGGTGGAGGGGGTGACTGTGTAGAGATTAAAAATTGATGTGATTCATGGTTAGAGTAAATAGACAAGATATTTTCCTTGGGATGGCGGAGTCTGGAGGGGATAGTTTTGGAGTGAGAGGCGAAAAAATCTACAAGAGATTTAAAGGTTAACGTTTTCATGCAGAGAATGGTGGGTGCATATATTCATCTGCCAGGGGCAGTGGTGGAGGCTAATATAATTGTAACTTTTAACAGGTAACTGGATGGGAATATTATTAGGAAATTTTAAGAGGAATATTGGACTAGTGATGGCAAATTAGATTCGATTAGGATATCTAGTCAGCATGGACGAATTGGATCAAAAAGTCTGTTTCGATGCTGTCCAACTCTATGATTAAGTTGGTTAGGATATGATGTGATAGACATTTCGAAAGGAGAAAAGCCCAATAATATATAACTATCACGATGTGCCACACCATTCAGTTAATTTACCTGACCTCTGGTACTCACCTTCTCTCACTTTGATGTGTAATTGGAAGACACTGCCATCAGTCACACGTCACGTCCTCACACACCCCATCTCACTCCCCTCAGTCACTGTATTACACTCACCTCAGTCACAGCTATCGGGACCGCGTCCCCATTCATTGCATCACACACATCTCAATAACCATATCCCTTCCCCTCAGTGATGGAATCTCAGTCACCTCTGTCATTACACCCAAATACCAAGCCGCATCATATTCCCATTCGTAGCTTAAGACACTTTCCTCAGTCAATGCATTCATAATCCACTCTGACAGAGCACCCAACCCGGCTTATTCACACCATCTCCCTCTCCTTATTCAGGGAAGAGAGCATACCTCAGGCACATCATTCCACTCCCCTCAATCACTGCATCCTCCATGCTCTAACTCAGTACACTCCAAACCCCTCAATTTCTGCATCAGAGTGGTGGTCTTCTTGTGGTACGAGGTGGTCCCTCGGCCTGAAAAGGTCTCAGCGTGGTTTCTTGCACTCGAGGTAATTCCAGAGCGATCTCCCAGCCGCCTGAAACTCGAGAGACAGCCCAGTGTGATCTGTAATCAGCGCCCAGTACGTGCAGAAAGTGCAGAGTGCTGTATTCTCGGTTGGAATTCTGTTGTTCAGAAACTGAAATTCTCCGAAACTGACATTTTTATTTCTCCATTTCTTAGATTAGATTAGATTCCCTACAGTACAGAACCAGGACCTTCAGCACAACAAGTCCACACCGACCCTCTGATTTAGTACAATCCATTCCCATCAGACACTTCATTCCACAACTTTTGCTCACTGAGTGATATTATTCTGTGTTTCAACATGGAATTATCTTCAGTCACTGTATCGCATTTCTCCCAGTTGTTACCTTCATTCAACACATCCCACTTCCCAAAGTCACTACATCTCAATTATTTCATTCCTTCAATATATTCCCCTCAGTCACTATGTCACATTCTCACTCTTTGTGTCCTGTTTGCCGGTTCACGAAACTCCACTCAGAAAAGTCACAACATCATTTTCCCATTTTTGACAGAACGCAACTCATCACAATCTCTGAATTTCTCACGCCTCAATTACTACATCCAACTTCAGTTATTGACTGCATTCCACTCCCCTCAGTAACAGCATGACACTATCCTCAGGAATTGGATTCCACTCTTCGGAATCACTGCAACCCACTCCCCTCAGTGACTATATTTCACTTCCCTCCGTCACCACTTCTTACTTCCCTCTGTGTCTGCATCTCACTCCAATAAGTCACTCCATCATGTTCCACTCAGTCACTCGGTCATTCCCCTCAACTCCCCTCAGTCACCATACCATGCTCACAACAGTCTCCATATTCCACGTCCCTCAGTTTCTGCATCCCATTTCCCTCAGTCACTAAATCTCACCACTCTGAGTTACTGATACCCACGGTTCTCATTCATTGCTTCCCATTTACCTGAGTCACTGTATCCCAAACTGCACAATGGCTAAATCCCATGCCATCTCACTCATTCGAACCAACTAACCTCAGTCAACACATCCCACTCGCCTCAGGCTTCATATCACACTGCACTCAGTTATTACATTCCCACTCTGGTCATTCACTTCAATGCATTCCACATAGTCGCTAACTCTGACAACCCTGTTACCATGTTCTAATCCCCTCAGTTACAGTATCACACTCACCTCAGTGATTACTTCCCACAAGCCTCACTCCACACACCCTGGACAAGTGCTCCACCCCTTTGCCATGGTCTGTACTCTTATCAGTCTCGTTGTTGAGCTCTCCCACTACTGCAATCTCTTTCACAGAACGTGTGAGTGAGAGGAAGAGCTGAAAGCGCCGTTCACTTATTTTACTGAACGGTTAATATTATACATCTGTTTTTATCGCCTTCTTCACTTTCAAATTTGAGGGTTACATCTCATAATCGCAAATCTGTTCAGAATGTATGATGCAGAGAATCACACTGTATGTGATTAGTAAACAGCTCTATGCCTCTATAATAAGCAATGCTGTGAGGGCAGCCAACCTTGCCTTATGTAGAAATGAAACAAATAATTAAAAGGAAGGAAATCCTGATTTCTATGATCACAGTTCAGCCACCATGTCATTGAATGCTCAAACGGGCTTGAGGGCCTGAATGTTGCAATGAAAGACTGGAGAGTCTGGTTCATTTCTCCCCCATGCTATAGGCAGGGTTAATAGCAGATTTCACAGACGAATTATGAATCATATGAATGCTGCATTGTGTGTACACTAGAGCAACATGAATCCGATTCGGTACAGTGTCAATTAAAATACTGATGAAAAGGTTCCAAACTGAATTTGGGGACTTGCTCCATTCACTAATCAGCAGATGGCTTTAGTGGCATATTCTAACTGTTGTTGTCACTCTAATTTGGTAAGAACTGTGGGTAGAAAATCAGTCAGTTCAGCTTCTAATGAATCCAGATATTCCCCATTTTTTAAAAAAGGCTGGTTAATCCTTTATATTTCCAATAGGAATGAACTCACCATTGGGAACGAGGAAGTCGATTTAACAGAGACCTACCATTCAACTTAGTTTTAAAATTTGCATTTATGTTCTGTGTATACTGCAAAAATGGCATCATTCTTTGCAACATGCAAATCGCAGGAATATCCATCAAGTCACGGATGAATGGTACCAGGTGAGCTGTTGCTCCCATTTAATTTATATTTAAATCAACCATATTGAAGTTTGACTATTATGCAAATGACTTACTCAGCAACCCGAGAATCAGCAGCAGTGTCCTCATCTCAATATGTGATATTCTAGAAAGTGAAACAAAAAAATTATGTTAGAGAAGGGGAGTTCAAAAGAGAATAGGAGAAAAAATATTTTGGTGGGGGCGGGGGGAAGGCGGGGAATTAACTGCCGAGAATTTAATTTTACAGATGTTGACGTCTGTCAGTGTGACACAGAGACACAATAGTTAGCACTGCTGCCTCACATTGCTCGGATCGATTCCACTGTTGGACAAATTCCTGTGTGGAGTTTGTACATTTTCCCCTTGTCTGCGTGGTTTACTCTGAGTGCTCTGGTTTTCTCCTACAGTTCAAAGATGTGCAAAGTAGGTGAATTACTTATGCGAAATTGCACATACTATATATGGATAAGCAGGTTAGCTGGGATAGTTATGGGTAATGTGGGCTTAGAGGAATATGGTCGGGGCGAGGGTGTTGGTGAGATGCTCTTTGGACGGTCCCTACGGACTCAATGGGCCTAATGGACTTCTTTTACACTGTTGGGGTTCTCAATGTCTATGATCTCGCCCCATCACTTGGACCCTCACAGACAAATTTAACTTTGCCCTTTCATTCAAGAATTCACCTATGGAGTGTAATCTGCACAATTTCCTCTTTGGGAACCCAGAGGACGGAAGTTAATCTGTCTCCTGCACTGCAATATTTGTAAATGTTGACGCTGGAAACACACGTTTCATAACATTGAAGGCTATGAGCATCAAATGAGAAACTCGGTTGAGTGTAGCCATTAGCTTCTTTTTCTGTTCTGTATGATTGCTTCTGTTCAGGAGTCAATCAAAATGATGTCAGACATTTGCTCATCTTTTTCATCACTCATGACCTCCACTGCTCTGGAGGGAATGACATTTACCTTGGTGGTTCCATAAGGCAAAAAGGAAGTTATACAATGAAGATGTCATGTATTCATGACAGATTGGTCTATGAAAATATCGCAAGATTTTCCCATGAACTCTTCATGCTGGCTATTAAAACCATTCTCTATTTTTGTTTTCGAAGTCATGTGTAGTTTAACGATCTCCATGACCACTTCTTTTGTATTATCCCAAGCATACGCAAATTTGCTTCATATGTTACCAGCCACAATAAGCTTATTGTTCAAGAAGATGCCAGCCGCAGCTAATACTCCATTACTTTGACTGCAATGTTATCTCTTCAGAGGGACGGATCAAAAATCTACCTGGCTCACTCACTCACCCAGACCCGAAGCAATCTCTCTCCATTATTGTAGCTGTGAAATATTGATTGCTGTATCCCACGATCTCTCGTTTGACTTGAAATTTATTATTCACTTTCAATAAGACATCGAATGACAGAAGGAGGTACCTCTGCTTTTCTCACGGATAACCCAATGGATATTTAACGTTCATGTTCATCTCTCAATTTGGGATCCAGACGGATTAACATCAACTCTGTATTTCATTCTTCAAATGGGCCCAAGCGAATGGACTACAATTAAATTGTTTACACTTGTTTTAAACTTGAAATGTCTACAGTGACGTATGTAGGACTGCCTACGATATGACACATGTATTGATTATGGTAAACTGTCATTTTAATTGAATAATCCACAGAACCAAATTTAGAAATATTTACGTCTGCATTTTTTCATGTTTTTGTTGCAAACTGCATTGTTTTGATGGCATTGTTTAACATATCCGAGAATGATTATTCTGTCATGAAGAGTGCTGTGTAATTAACCTTGGCCGACATACTGACCTTTTATCCATACCCCTCTAAACATCTGGGATAACATGAAGTTGAGCATAGATCTTGGCAGGTTTTATGTGAACGCTATGAGGTTAAAGATGCGGTATAGCGAGGCAACATGCGACATTATCGACTTTTGGAAGGGAAATGGAAGAAAATACTTTATGAAATGGACTGTGATGACAGTTTAAAGTAAAATCAGAGATTGCTGTAGCTCTGCAGGTCATGTAACCATCAGTGGAGGAATAGTCAGTTTCTGTTTGAGCTCTCGAAATCCTTCCTCATGAAACCAGAAATTTTAAATCTGTTTCTCTCTCCTCAGATCACGCCAGACCTGCTGAGTTCGTAACAACATCTTGTTTCTATTTTAGATTGCCAACACTGGCAGTTGGGCAGGTCTCACTTTCCAGAAAGGAAGCATCTGTTCGTTTTAGTTCATCAGGAGGAATAACAAGATGACAGCATTTTACGATGGGCATTTCGGCGGAGAAAAAAGAAAATCCATGCAAATTGTAGTCAGTGGTCGGGATTGCACTGTCAACAAGAACGTTGGAGGTGGCAAACGGCGAATCGGTTTCAGAATACTTGGATGAACAGCTGTGCCTTAATATTCAAGGTTATGGGATGAGGACGTGAAATTGACATGACCAGAGTATTTTAATGGTTCAGAGTCAATAGGTTGAAAGTGTCTCTTATATGTTAGAAGATTCTGTGATGTAGACAATTGGTGGATTACCATTAGAATCAGCAAACCACGGGTGGATTGAAGGATTGAAAAGAAGAGTCCTTCATGGCGAGACCAGCCACTGTGGGAAAGGAAGCTCCTCTGTTGGATCATTCTGCATCACAAATCAGCCGATCTACCAGTTGAGCTACAAAAGGCCATTTGGTTTGAATATCACATGGAAGTCAATGGTACACCACAGACATTGAGATGTAATATCAACATCACAAAGCCCTCCGCAACACAGAATCCAACACGAACAATTCCAATGCTTCCACAGAATGTGACACGTATACTGACATCACTTGACATCGCTATGGTGCATCTAAATAATTCTTCGCAATATGTTTCCAACGTAATGAGAGTTTTGGCTTCCCACTGCAAATTCTGTGGCAAGCGATATCCTCACACATTCTTGAGATCTCCTGCCCCGATCTTACATCTATGTTCGAGCCATTTCAGCGACCCCTCCATCAACCTGAAAAGTTCTTTGTGGAGTTTTGAGAAGATTTGTAGTTCAGGTTTAGGTTCTGGATATAGGTTTGCTCGCTGAGCTGGAACATTCATTTTCAGATGTTTCATCACTGTTCGAGGTAACATCTGCAGTGAAACACAGAATGAAGCACTGGGTGTGTAGCCTTCTATTTATGTGTTTGAGTTTCCTCGGATCGGTGATGTCTTTTCCTATGGTGACATCATTTCCTATGGTGATGTCATATCCTGTTTTCTTTCTCAGACGAATGTTGGATGGGGTCCAAGTCAATGTGTGTGTTGATAGAGTTCTGTCGAATGCTTCGAGGTATTCTCGTGCATGTCTCTGGTGGCTTGTCCTTGGGGAAATTCAGATTGGCATTGACAGGAAAACTGCAGAAGGAATCATCCCAACATCCACAAATGAAGCTGCATTAGAACACTATTTCAATAATCCGTCACACATTGCAACACAGAAGATATACACAGAATAGAGGAAGATCACTGAAACAGTGTATTTAAAAACAATACGTACCCAATGAACACTGTCCGCCAATTACTGAGCAACAAACCCAAAACAAGCAGACAAAACATGTCCAGAAACCCGAGCCACTCTCTCCTACATCAAAGACACCTCCGAAATGACTGACAGACGACTTAAACCTCTTGGCATCATGATAGTCCACAAACCCACCAACACACTAAAACAGTTTCTAGTGAAATTGAAAGATCCTCTCTGACCAATAAGCAAAACTAATATTATTTACAATATACCCTCTAAGAACTGCAACAAACACTGCACTGGACAACAGGCAGAACACTCGTCACCTGGATACATGGACATCATCTCGCCACAAAATTATGTACCCTCTCACTGGTATCCTTACAGAGGCATGGAATTGAGGGTGATTTAGCAGTTTGGATTAGAAATTAGCTTTCTCAAAGAAGACAGCGAGTGGTGGTTGATGAAAAATATTCAGCTTAGTGTCCAATTATAAGCGGTGTGCCGCAAGGATCTGTTTTGGGACCAGTGCTGTTTGCCATTTTTAGAAATGACTTAGACTCAGGCAGAGACGGATGGATTAGGAAGTTTGCAGACGACACTAAAGTCGGTGGAGTAGTGGACAGTTTTGTCGTATGTTACAGGTTGCAGGGGGACTCTGGATAAACTGCAGAATTGGGCTGAGAAGTGGAAAACGGATTTCAATGCAGCTAAATGTGAGGTGATGCACTTTGGGAAGAATTACAGGATGGCAGCGTACTGGGTCAATGGAAAGATTCTTGGTACCGTGGATGTGCAGAAGGATCTTGGAGTCCATCTACATAGATCCCTGAAAGTTGCCACCCAGGAGGATAGTGCCATGAAGAAGGCATAAGGTGTGTTAGATTTCATTGGAAAAGGGATTGAGTTCCGGAGCTGCAATATCATGTTGCAACTATACAACACGCTGGTGTGGCCACACTTGGAATATTGTGTACAGGTCAGGTCCCCTGAAAATTTTGGGAAGGACGTGGAAACAGTGAAATAGGTGCAGAGGAGGTTTATCATGTTGTTGCCTGTACTGGAGTGAAGGTCTTTTGAGGAAAGGCAGAAAGACTTGAGTCTGTTCTCATTGGAAAGAAGAAGGCTAAGAGGGCATTTGATAGAGACATCCAAGCTGATCTGAGGATCAGATAGGGCAGACCATGAAAGTCTTTCTTCTATGATAATGATGTCAGCTTGTACGAGGTGGCATAACTACAATATGAGGGGTGATAGATTTAAGACAGATGTCAGAGGCAGGTCCTTAACCCACCAGTGAAACGTTGGAGGCTCAATAGACAATAGAGAATTGGTGTAGTAGAAGGCCATTCTGCCCCTCGAGACTGCAAATCCATTCATTATGATCATGGCTGATCATCCTCAATTAGTATCCTGTTCCTGCCTTATCTCCATAACTCTTGATTCCACTATCCTTGAGAGCTCTATCCAACTCTTTCTTAAGCGAATCCATAGACTGGGACTCCACTGCCTTCTGAGGTAGAGAATTCCACGCACCCACCACACTCTGGGTGAAGAAGTTTCTCCTCATCTCTGTCCTAAACGGCCTACCCCTTATTTTTAAGCTGTGTCCTCTGGTTCGGGACTCACCCCTCAGTGGACACATGTTTCTTGCCTCGAGAGTGTCCAATCCTTTAATAATCTTATATGTCTCAATCAGATTCCCCTCTCAGTCTTCTAAACTCAAGGGTAAAAAAGCCCAGTAGCTCCAATCTTTCAACATCAGATAGTCCCGCCATTCCAGGAATTGACCTCATGATCCTACGCTGCACTCCCTCAATAGCTAGAAAGTCTTTCCTCAAATTTAGAAACCAGAACTGCACACAACTGCTGTACCTGCATGTTTACCTTCATTGACTCGTGTACAAAAACACACAGATCTCTTTGTACTGCCCCTTTTCCTAACTTGGTCCATTTAGGTCGTAATCTGCCTTCCTGTTCTTTCCACCAAAGTGGATAAACATACATTTATCCACATTAAACTGCACCTGCCATGCATCCGTCCACTCACCGAGCCTGTCCAGGTCACTGTGTAATCTCCTAACATCTTCCTTACATTTCACCTTGCCACCCAGCTTTTTATCATGAGCAAATTTGCTAATATTACTATTAATACCATCTTCTATATCATTAATATATATTGTAAAAAGCTGCGGCCACAGTACTGATCCTTGCGGTACCCCACTGGTAACTGCCTGCCATTCTAAAATGGAGCCGTTTAGCACAACTCTTTGTTTCCTATCAGCTAACCAACTTTCAATCCAAGTCAGAACTTTGCCACCAATACCATGCGCCCTTATTATGCTCGCTAACTCCGATGTGGGACTTTATCAAAGGCTTCTGAAAGTCCAGGTACACTACATCCACTGGATCTCCCTTATCCATCTTCAGAGTTACAACCTCAAAGAATTCCAGAAGATTAGTCAATCATGATTTCCCCTTCATTAATCCATGCTGACTCTGACCTATCTTGTTTCTGCTTTCCAGATGTGTCGCTGGCATTGTTACCTCGTTAGGTGACGAAACATCCGAAAATGAACCTTCCAGTTCAGCCATCAAACTTTAATCTGGAAACGTTCTTTGCTGTCTACTATGTCCATACCTCTCCTAGTTTTGGTGAATTGCAGCTGTTCTACTCTTCTGACTTTCCCCAACTTTACCCAATGCCCGCAGCCACCCGTGTCACATTCTATGCTCCTATGATAAAAAGCGCAGTCTGTTCAAGCTTTCTTCATCACTGAAAATTTGGAGTCAAATATTTTCCTGGTCAATCTCCTCTGCACCCGCTGCTGGGCAATTATGTTTTTTCCTAGAATGTGCGGCTTCCTTAACTACATGCAACTGTCTGGGTGCAGCACAAACAATATGACAACAGCTGTTTAATTTGGAGAATTGTACTGACTTCAGGGTCTGTCTTGGAGTCAGAGATTTTCCTACTTTCAGTCTCTTCATTAATTTCAGTACCTGCATTGCTTGCAGGTTATCTCTTAATGTTCGGGCCTGTATTCGTCTATGCTGACTCTACTGTTGGGATCTTTTTTCATCGAGAGGGTGGTGGGAACCTGGAACTCACTGTCTCAAAGGCTGGGAGAAGCAGAAATCCTCATAACTTTGAAGAAATAGTCAGGTGTCGACTTCAGACGACAGGGCACACAAGACATCGAAATCGGTTAGAATATTAAGTTGCATGGCATGGTACAGTCAGCCAAAGTATTTTAATTTTCTCTGTTATTAACATCAAATGCTTTTTGGCTCTGCCTGTAATAATTTGTGATCCCTATTAGTTTTACGAATGTTGCTCCAACATTCAACCCTTCCTCAGTCGTTGCATCCTACACCTGCCAGCCACCACATTCCACTACCATCAGTCTTGAAACCCTTCTGCCCTCAGTCTCTAATTTCGATTTCTATCAATCACTACATCCCACTCGCGTCAGTCACAATATCTTTTTCCCATCAGAAGCTAAATTCCATCCCGTCAGTTAATGATTACCATTGTCCTCAGTGACTGCATCCCACTCACTTTGTTCCAATTCCCCTCACTCATAAATCCAACCCCACCTCAGTAATTCCATCCCACTACTTTTAGTCACGATGCCTTATTTGCCTCAGTCACCACATGCCACTCCATTCAGTCAGTGCACCCCACTATCCTCATTCAGTTCAACCCATTCACCTCAGTCACTGCATCCGATTCCCTAAAGTCAGACTATCCCATTCACCTCAGTCACTACTTCTCATTCCACTCAGTCAATGGAGCCTCTTCCACTCAGTTACTGTATCACACACAAGTCAGTGATTTCTTAATCCCACATGTCCCGCCCATGTCCTTCTCCACCCTGTTGTGGTATCTACTCTTCCTCTGAACAAATTCGGGCTGCCACACTCCGGTAACCACTTTCGCAGACAGAGTGTGAATAACAGCGAAAACTGAACACGACTGGTACCGATTTCATTGTCGTGAAAAGGTCACAATATGTTTCTGACATTTAGTACTTTCTTCATTAATGGTTTGTGAAACACTAAATTCTGTTGTTCATGCAAAACCTGTTAATCAAACTGTGGGTGATTTATGAATATTTGTCCCTTCTGTTGCATATTTTGTGTCACACCCAGACTACCATGTGTTGTTCTGGAAACAGTATATTACAGGAGGGATATAACTGTCCTGCATAGTGTGTACAGGACATTGACCAGGATATTCAATGTGACAGAAGGGAGCCAGCTTCAGCATAAACATAAGTGAATGAGGGAAGCTTTCAATCTTGGTTTCTATGATCATCTCACTGAAGTTCTGATCAGGCATGATGGGCTGAGTGTCCTAACTCTTTTGATAGAACATTTATAAAGACTGGAGAATTTTTTACGTTTATCAGTGTGGTAAGCAGCGTTCAGAGGAAAATCTGCAGACCAGTTCAGAATCATCCAGTGACTTTCCTGAGAGGACAGTCAAAAAGTGTTTCCATTGAAACAATTAACACTGTGCACGGAGGTACATTTTCAATTGAAATTGAACAGAAACGACAGTGAAACAAGGACAATTTGGTGAATTGGCGAGTTGCACCTTTTGATAATCAGCATGAACATGCAGAGTGGAATGACCTTCCTCACTGCTGTTGTCACTCTGTAAATTACTGTAATTTGTCAAATGGGAGCCTCCCTCACTTTGACCTGCCTCCACTGATTCCAACAGATTTAGCTTCCAGAATCAAAAATGTAGCCTGTTTCAGTCCTTTGTCCAGTCCAAAGACAATTAGTTTATCATTTGGGAAAAAGGAGGCCTGTCTGTCACAGGTCTGTCATTCACTTTTTTTTAACACAATCTCGCTTAGTAACGTTTCATTTTATGTATTCTTTAAATTGGAGTTAATCCTTCTGGACAGGTCATACCAGTGTAGTCAACCCCCATATGGTCTCAAATGACAGTCACTGGCGAGTTTTCGTTTGGTACCTCGTGATTTTTAAAAGTCTCATAAATTTTGAATGTTATGAAAATGACTTCATAGGAAACTGAGAAACCGCAACAGAGGACCGACCTCGTGCACAATATTGGAGAAAGTGAAAAACAGAATTTAGTTTCGAGAAAACAAATTTTAGCGGTAATACAAGTGAAATGCAATGCGCAGAGTGGGCACCTGATTAAAGAGGATTTCAACTTACACTGGTAATGCTCTGTCTCCCTCACTCACTGGAAACACAACGGACAGATTTACTTCCATCCTTACATTCAAAAACATTCCCTGAAAATGTAACGTACATGCACGTTCATGGTGGGAACATTATCTCTCTCCTGCACTGCCACCATTAAAAAAAGTCTTATGTCGCGACTCAAGACAAACGTTTAAAACACCTCAATTGCGTGGGCATTTTAATTATTGAAATCTTCTAGACTCTCGGCCCAGTGCAGGAAGTTGGGACGAGTGTTGAGATTACTGTATGTTTGGTTGTGTTATAACTATGCAGGATTAAATCAGACATCGTTAAGATATATTTGCTCTACTTTTTTCAACGTCTATCACCTTCTCTGTGTCTACATTCCAGTCAACTCCTCCAATGGAGAAAAAATGCATTACTCGGTAGCTCCAGAAAGCAAACAAAAATGAATTAAAAACAAAAATGTCAGGTTTGCTGAAAAAACGAGTCTGAGAAAAATCTCAGGACTTTAAAACATATGTTTCTGATAAGGATCAGATTTCTTTTCTCGAAATAATTTGTAGATTGAGGATATTCATGATCGTTGCATTTGTATTGTCACAAACATCCAATATTTCATTTGGTATTTAAAGTAACGCATGCTACTTATTGTTCTAGAGTTTGTAGAGCACAAATAATAGGCCATTCTTTCCCCATACAGACTTCGTCCCCACAGACACAGATTGAGATTTCCCTCACTCACTCATTCCAACCTAAATTGCCAGAATGATCTTTACAATTCGTCATCACTGTGGCCACAAAATGTAGCATGGGATCAAACAATTTCTCTCTTTCCGTCCCCACAAGATCTCCCAACTTCAAATGGTTCGTTGAGAGGCAGAGGGCAATTCAACTCTTTCTGTCAATGACAACTCAATTGACTTTACGTCTATGTTTCTCGTTCACTGTGAAACAGATAGAGTCATATCCGGCTCTTTCCTTGACAGAGACCCAAACCAAATACTATGCATTAATTACAAACGCCATTTTCGACGGGTAAGCCTTTGAGTCCAACAATTATTTTTCCACATAAACAATCCCCAAACACCCAACCATTAAAACATATGCATTCCAGGTACAGGCATTCTCTTCTTCAGCTCCACTTCCAGTCCTGATGTTTTGAAACGCTGTCAACATTCGAAACAAAATGGCCATGAAAGGAGCATTGCATCGGTAGAATAATCACCAAGTCAATCATTGATGGGCTTGCTTCGATCATTAGTTCACACTGGGCTGCTTACCAGAGTCTCCAAAGGTGATGCTGCTGTTGAGATACAGCGGGATATATGTTCACGTTATTCACCTTCAGGCAGGCAGAATGTCTTGATATTACGAATGCCACATTCAGCACTACCCGCTGTGTTACACATACAATGACAATGGTTATTTATGCTATTTATATAAGCCAAAGATTTACATTAATGAACGTTGCTGAGTTTGCACTGGAAGAATTTACATACCCGAAACAAAGAAGCATCTCATTCGTTTGTTTTTTTAGTCTCGGAACAGTCTTCCATAATGAAGGATGGTAACTGAGATTAGCTTCAGAATAAGCGACAGAAATAGCCTGAGAAGAGATATGGGCGGGTTTGATTTGCAGGATAGAAATTTGGTACATAGAATATAATGTGACAAAATGTGATATTATCTCAATATAAATGCAAATTGGACAGAATGGGAATATGGAAATGAAAACAATGTTATTTTAAAGCAAAATACACATTCAGCAGATCTTGCATCATCTGTGGAAAGAGAAACAGAGCTAGCATTTCGGGTCCAGAGAGTCTTCTTCACAATTTAAAACCTGAAACGTTAAATCTCCATGGCTGCTGTCAGTCCTATTGCAAGTTATCCAGACATTTCAGTTTTTGTTTCAGGTTCTGAAAGTCCACAATCCTTTGTGTCCTTCGCTTCTTTTTCTTTTGTATGACAGTCTAAAGATTGTGATACAATGGAAATGTCCAGCTTTGTTGTATTGAGATCGGTAAAGTCGCCAAAGTCAGGCAGGACCACAGGCATGTTCTTCCACTACAGAAAGAAGGCTGTTAGTCAACAAGGGTCGAAAACAGTGCAGCATCGTTATAAAGTGAGAGACAGGACATTTGGAGAAGATTTGAGAGAAATGAACAGTACCAGTCTGGAAATACACAGTCTTGGAGGGATGTTGACACCGGAAATGTCGCAATCTTTAGATAACATTTGGAAAACCAGTTGAAGTAACATAGTATCCAATGTTATGCGTCTCTTCTGGGAGACTAGGTGTTTTGCACATCATGTATTGCTGACAGGAGAGAATCCACAGTTTGAAGGTTCACTTGCAACTGCACGAGGCGATGAAAGAGGCAATTATTGGCAGTTTCACTGGGGGGTCAACACATCTCAGCTGGAGGTAAAGGTTGAGAAGACAGTGCCATCATGGAGATCAATGCCGTTGTGGGAAGAGAAGCCACTCGGTTGGGACCCCACTGCAAATCGACAATCATACCAAGTGAACGACCAACCACAATGTTTAATACACAGGTAACAGAGAAACCATGCACTTACTGAGTCAGAGAAAACCTGCAGCACAAAAAAGGACCTTAAACTGATAAACTTACGGCCGAATAATTCGAAACCCATTTTACAATCTTTAACCCAAAACCTTGTTTACATTCGTAATGCAAAGGCATATCTAAATATTTCTTTCCAATTATATGAGGGATTCAGAATCCCACCTCAATTCTTTAAGAAATTTTGCCTCACACATCCTTCACACCTTCTGCCCATTACCTCAAATCTATGTTCCCATCCATGACTTTGATGCCTCCATCAACGTGAAAAATTGTTTTTGCTCTTCACTTCAATGTCTGTGTCCCACCCCCTTAGCCAATACATCACAATCCCCTCAGTCACCATGTCTCCGCCACTTCAATATCTGTGTCCCACCCACTTAGTCAATACATTACAATCGCCTAACTCACCATGTGCCACTCCACACATGTGCCACATCTCACTACGGTCATTCCTTTTATCCTTGCCACTCAGTCACTGCATCCGAACTGCTCTTAGCCAATATATCCCATTCTCCTCAGTCAATCTATCCAATTCTGGGCAGTCACAAGAATGCACTCGCCTCATTCACTACATCCAATTCACATTTATTTATTGTACATCATTTATCTCTCACTAACCTTCCTCCCATTACATCCCCCCCGCCTTCTCCGCTTTGATGTTCCAAATACTCTACCCATTCTCACATTTGGGACTTCCTTGAATGGGGAACATCTGTCAGATACACAGAATAAGCGACACTCAGAACATAACGTGGCCATTCAGTTCCTTCACGGTGATGTAAGGGTTACCTTAGCTGTCTCTCCGTCAACATACGTTCTGACGAGCATTCTTTTCTTATGAGGATAAGGATGTGATCAACTCTCGAAATGCTGTTGGGAATGGATGACTGAGAGAACTCCATTGTAGACGCTTTAGAACACAATTTCTATATTTGTAAAATAGTCACCGTTAAGGAGGGGAACACTCTTCACCTGATGCACAGATAAACTGAAGCAGTTTCTAATCTTGTCTTCTATGGTGACAGATCATACATTATCTCACTAAATGGTGAAATAGGATTGACGGGTTGCATGACCTACCAATTTTCGTAAATTCTTTGAGAGACTGGAGTGGTCTGATGATTTTGTTTTCCTGGTGGGCAGAGTTGAGAGGACATTAAACAGATGAGTTCGAAATCATGTGGTGGCTTAACGTGCAGACAGGGAAAAGCTGTCTCCATGGATGCAATGAGGAACAATCATACGGTTTCAGCTCATCGATTACAGAAATAATGTTGAAAGTTGACAAACGTCTAATTTAGAGAACGGTTCTTTTTTTATAATCAGCATAGACGATCAAATGGCCTTCCTTCCTGCTGTTGCCAAACTAATTCTCTGGAAACTGTCCTTGGAAACATTAGACCCTTTTCACTCCACTGATACAAGCTTGCCAACCTGTTATAAAAGATCCTGTTCAAAACTATTTCTGGTCCAAATTCAATTAGCGAGAAATTGAAGCGAACATGAAAGTTCAGTTGTCACAGGCCTGCCATTCCGATTTGTTTCTTTAAGATTTTCGCACTCTTATTGCATGCAACCTGTCACAAAAGGCTTGTAGCTTTGTGACCCAGTCATGACAGTGACATCAACTGCCATAATGTTTTAATTGGCAGTGCGGTTTGAGAATTTGCTGCCGTACTAAAATAAATATATTGCAATGGAGTATGGCCGAAATACCTGATAAGGAAGTCAGCAGTTGAGTCCTCCTCTCTCCGTCGAATTTTCCAGGGAATGAAACACATTTAAGTTTGAAAAATTGAACTCTTCAGATTATTGGAGAGAAGTTTGACGTGGGGGATATACTTTGATAAATAAGGATTTCATCCTCCAGTAGTTATGCGCGATCTTGCTCCCTCGCCAGGGCACGGTTAACAGTTTAGCTGAACCTCTCTCACTCAGGGTTATTCCCAAAATGTCTTCATGTTTTACTTAATGTGCACACAGGAGAGAGAACCCTACCTCTGTCCTGCTCTACGAATTTTTGAAAAAGAAAGTAAATTGAGGCAGTAAACTTCATGACTTTAAGCCAAGAATTTAGAGTAGCAGTTGAATTGTGGCATTTAAGATTATGGGAATAGTGCAGAAAGTCGGATAGTGTTATGCATTACTTTATTTTTGTTAGTATGCGCTTGATGGACTGTCAGGATGCCCTCGATACCATAGGATTTGCTACTGTATCTGCTCACAGGCCAATAAAAAAATTGGTTGCCACCTATTTTCCCATCCTTTGCCATGATCCTACATCTCTTCAGTACCTACATTTGAGTTTACTACTCCACGAGACAACACCCCTACAGTACCTCCAACTCATCTACGCCGACCAGATATCTTAAACTAATCTCATCTCAAATGCGAGCAATTGGCCGCTCGCCCTTTGAACGTTTCCTATTCGCACACCCATCCAGATCCCTTTTACATGTTGTAATTGCCACCACCATTTCATCTGCCATACATGCCCCAACCTTTGCATGAAAGCTTTGTACTTAGTTCCCTTTTATATTTTTCCCCTCTCACCCTAACCCTATGTCCTCTTGTTCTGGATAACCCCACCCAAGGGCAAAGACCTTGTCTATTTATCATATGTCGGCCCCTCGTTAAAGTAAACCTCGATAAAGTCACCCCTCAGCCTCTGTCACTCCAGGGAAAACCGCCTCAGTCTATTCAGCCTCTCCCTGTAGCTCAAATCCTCCAACCCTGCCAACATCCTTGTAAAGATTTTCTGAAATCTTTCAAGTTTCACAACATCCTTCCGATAGAAAGGAGACAAGAATTGCACGCAATATTCCAAAAGTGGCCTAAACCATGTATTGGACAGTAACAACATGATCTCCAATCTCCTATACTCATTGCTGTGACCAATAAAGGAAAGCATACGCAGCACCTTCTTCACAATCTTCTATACCTGTTACTCTATTTTCAAGGAGCTATGAACCTGCACTCCAAGGCCTCTTTGTTCACCAACACTCCCCAGGCCCTCACCATTAAGTGTACAAGTCCTGATCTGGTTTGTTTTTCAAAAATGCAGCACCTCATAAGTATCTAAATTAAATTCCATCTGCAATTACTTGGCCCATTCGCCCATGTAGTCAAAATCTCATTATATTCTGAGTTAAGTGCACCACCAGTCTTGATGTCACCTGCAAATTTTATATCATGTGGCACATAAGACTTAGCAATGATCAACTAGCCACAGTTTCAATTAGAACACTCTGACTGATCTGAATCGACTTTATGTCTTCAGTTCCACAAATCCTATTTGATCACCTGGCATTTCTCGGAGATTTCCTGGATCTTCCTCCATGAAGATTCGTGCAAAGTAACTGGTTAGTTTCTCTGTCATTTCCTTGTTCTCCACGATAAATTTACCTATCACTTACAAATTTTCACATTTGATTTTGCTTTTGTTTTCTTTGATATACAGATCACAGATTTAGGAAGTCTTCGTGTTTCCTGTTTGCTTGTAATAAAGTTCATTTTACTTTCCTCGTAAGTTTCTTGGCACTCAATTTCTATAACATAAATTTTTCCGAATTCTCAGGTCCCCACAATATCTGGAACTCTGCTGAAACTGCTTCCTTTGACTTAATGCAATCGTTAATTTCTTATGTTAACCATCATCGATTTAACTTCCCTTTCTTTGGTGTTTGTAACACAGAGATATATATGTATGTGTCAGCCTTTGCAGTAATTCTATCAACAACAAACATTGCTTTTCGAACACTCAATGTGATATTGCATTTTGTGCCCATTCTCTGCAGTTTCCTTCCCCATCCTATCGATCCTAAATCGTGCCTAATCTCATCGTAATTGCATTTCCAACATCCATAACTCTTGCCCTGTGGTGTATACCTATCCCTTTTCATCGCGAAAGCAAACACAACTGATTGTGGTCACTATCACCGAATTACTCACTCACCTCCTAATTTAACAACTAGTCTGGTTGATAAAACAGTACGAAATCCACTGTGGCCTTAGCCCTTGTTAGCATGTCCACGTACTGAGTCAGGAAACCCTCCTGCACACATTGGACCAAAACTGACCCATCCAACGTTCTTAAACTACACTATTTCCAGTCAGAATTTGGAAAGTTAAAGTCCCCCATAACAACGAACCGATCTCTCTCCCTCCTATCGATAATCATCTTTGCTATACTTTCCTCTTCATCTCTGGAACTATTCGGAGGCCTATGGAAAACTTCCAACAGAGTGAGCTCTCCTTTCCTGTTTCTGACCTCATCCCATACTAACTCAGTAGACAAGTCCTCCAACGTCCTTTTTTGCAACCATAATACTTTCCTTGACTGATAATGCCACACATCGCCCCACCCTACTTTACCATCTTCTCTGTTCTTACTGGACCATATAATTCCTTGAACGTGCAACAACCATTTCTGTCCCTGCTCTACCCATGTCTCCGAAATGACCACAACATCGAAATCCCAGGTTCGATCCCATGCTGTACGTTCACCCACCTTTTTCCAGATGCTGTCTGCGTTGAAGGAGACAAACTTCAAACCGACTTTTTGCTTGCCAGTACCCTCTTGCGACCTTGATACCTTGTTTCAGACCTGTCTTCTCTCAACCTTCTGTATACTCGAACGGCAATTTAGGTTTCCATCCATCTGCTAAATTATTTCAAACCCACCTGAAGAGTGTTCGCAAATTTCGCCAAGCAACCTCCAGAATATTTGTGCCCCCTCTGGCTCAGTTTTCGAAGGCCCACCTACCCCAAAACGAGCCCCAAGTATTCAGGAATCCAAAACCCTCCCTCCTACACTATCCCTAAGCCATATATCCAACTCCTCCCTCGAGGCCAAAGTGGGTACTGAAGATGCTGGAGATTGGAGTCAAGATTAGAGTTGTACTGGAAAAGCACAGCAGAGCAAGTAGCAAGAAAAATCGACGTTTAAGGCAAAAACTCTTCGTCAGTAGTGAGACCTACCTCCTCTCTCTCCCTATTCCTCACCTCACGACCACAGACATGGGAAACAAACCAGAAATAACAACTCCGCCTGCCCTAGCTCTAAACTTCCATCCTAGCTCCCTGAATTTATGCCTTAAATCCCCATCTCTCGTCATACCTATTTCGTTGGGTCCTATGTTGAATGCGACTTGACGCTGCTCCCCCTCCCCCTCAAGGATTCCGAAAACAGGAGCAGAGACATCACGAACCCAGACACCTGGGAGGCAACACACCACAAATCCTCCTATCTGTCCCCCGGATTATACAGTTCCCAATTACTTATGCTCTGCTCCTCTTCCCCCTTCCCTTCTGAGCAACAGGGATAGACTTTGAGCCATATACAAGTCCCATTGCTTACCCCGGGCATTGAGAAGATGAATCCGGAAGGGGTGTTGTCTTATTTGGAATAATAACATTCCCTACTTCCAGCTCATATTGGACAATAGAATTAGTCCTCCACATATTGTTCCTGCGGATGTCCTCAGAGTCTTGCAACTAAACTTTCATTTCGTTCTTTCCTCCTGGGACAGATATCTCGCTATCCTATCTCATTCTTCAAGGAATTCCTCGTTATTTTACATATTTTAATGCATATCAAAATCAAAGCCATCTGGAATGCTTCTCTATAGAGGGCAGCAACTAAGACCTGGTTCTTCAGTTCGCTGTCCCTTTTGTTGTAAGGTTTCAACATACTCACATTACATCCGATAGAGTTTCTTTTTGTCTGACCTCTTTACCAGATTGTTTGTCTGATTCAACTTCTTCTCAATTTGTTCGGGACCACTCAATCTGGCTTTGAGAGGCTCTCCTTTCACTTGTAACAATACCCATGGGAAAACGTACGCAGCTTCGAGCTTCTTTTGTCTGCCTCGTGCTTCCGTCTGTGCTGTTCCCTCTTCAGGTAATTCACTTATTCGATTTAATTTCTTCCTTCACTTTAGATATACAATCCAAATGTGAAATCTCTGACGTCGGTCCTGTCAATTGTTTTCTTTATTCGTTTGAAATGCCTTCTCACTTCATACACAAATATTGACTCAAAGGGAGTAAACTAAGTAGATTCGTTTGGAGCATCTCTAATGGTAATCAAGATGAAGGGGATGCATTTATCCCCATCATTCGGGAAAGAAAGACAGTACACTTTTAACATTATCCTCAGGTTCTGAAGCCACGTTCCCAAGTCTCCATGATGGTACACACTTGGTTGAACATGCTGCGTGTCGAATCTATCCATGATTTTCATACATAGTTTAGCAGTAAAATTCCACCATTGGAGTAACTGAATCTCCCTGTGTAGCCCATACCATCTAAACAAAATGGCCTTTGACGTAACAGAAGGTAATGGAATTGCCTACGAAAAACGGGGAGGCACAGCCATTACGGTTGGTAAGTACTGGGTCCCATTTTTAGTTTTAGAGAGGGTACATACGCAATTAAGCGTATAACCCGTGTGAAATGTTCTGCAAAAGTGGCAATTAGCAACAAAGATGCTGGTTTTGTAATTGCCTGTGGCTTCCCCACCATTTGGCACGTATGAACTTATGGCATATTTTACCAACCTTCTTGTTCAGTACAGGACAACGGAAGTAGCCTGCATCGTCCTCACACTGAGATTAACTCCGACAGGTGATTCGGACATTACTCGCAATGTTTCCTGAACATATGATAATTGCAACACAATCTGGTGCACTTCCGCCCATTTATTCTCTGCATGAACGTGCTGTTATGTCCATTTTACCCCTCGAATTCTGCCCTTAAGATAATAAAACTGGGGAATATATTCTGATTCCTTTTCTGAGTATGCACCATGATATAGATCTGTTACCGTCTCATTTTTCGGTTGTAAGTCCATTTGCTTTTCAGGACAAATCAACTCTGCCTGATCCTCTACCTATTCTGGTTTTTGCTGTACCATGACATCAAGCAGGGTGTCACCTAACTGAAGATCAACTTCTTAATCTGTTTCTTTAGCTTTTCATTCTTGCTGTAACTTAACAGATTGGGATCTTCTTACTACACGGCCTGGAATAATTCCAATAATTTTGCTTTGAACTACTCAGTTCCCTGGTTTTCCTTCAATTTTCTGCATGACAAGGAATATTACCCCCACCTTGAATCCTGTTGGGTCGTTCCCAAAATAAGCCGTATTTCTGGAACTAACAGTCTGCCAATCACTCCCAAAACGTTACTTCCCCAGTCTTGATTTCGCACTCCAATATGATCTGTTCGAGGGACATGTTACATTTCTGTCCCTGTATTCCACAGTGGCTGAGTGGTTAGCACTGCTGCCTCGCAGCACCAGCCTCGGATGACTGTCTGTATAGAGTTTGCACATTCTCCCTGTGTCTACGTGGATTTCCTCCGGGTGCTCCAGTTTCCTCCCACAGTCCAAAGATGCGGGGGTCAGGTGAATTGGCCATGCTAAACTGCCCATAGTGTTCGGTACATTAGTGGGGAGTAGATGAATGGTTCTGGGTGGATTACTCTTTGTAGGGTCGGTGTGGACTTGTTGGGCCAAAGTGCCTGTTTCCGCTCTGGAGGGAATGGAATCCAATGCAATTGCTTAACATGTCAGAAAGAGTGCTGATACTTTCAGTTTACCATTGGAGACTGACCAGATACCCTATCTCTCAACATTGTCACTTCTTTCCTTTCTCCACTATACCGCACCCCCAACCCCCCAACCCCCCGTTCTTCCTGAGTAAACTTTACCCACGGAGGTGAAGTCTTTATAGAGACCAGACACTATCTCAATACCCAGCCCCTGCCGAGGCTCTGCACTCTCTTGTAGCTCCTCGACTTTACTTCGGGTTTCCTTGACGACTTCCACTAAGCCCACTGGTTTAGCCTATTTTACACCATCTATTTCTCTCGTGGCTTTCTTTAACGACCAGCACTGGTATTTAACATTTTCCACTTTACCTGCAGATGGTCTTCTCATCTCTCTTCAAATTTCCTTCCTTGTCTTCCCAACGATGCTGTCTTCTTCCTTTTTGCTTTGAGTGTTTTTTTTAACTGGAAAATGCAGCCTTTGATAGATATTGCCATCTAATTAATTTTAGAACTTTTCATATTAGATGGACAGTGAGCTCTCTCGGTGTATGGCGGTTTGTGTGACAGGTTTTCAAAATACCTGTGTTTATAATACGTCAAACACGATTCCCTCTCATTGGTTGGATGTCATCCATACAATAAATTCAAATTCAATTGGATTTAAGTATTGTGGGAATAATTTAAATTGATTGGTTCAGTTTGAATTCTTACCGAAACAGCAAGCAAAGTTCAGGAGTTCATTTAGCAGCCAATTGTTCCAAGTATCTATTTTTGAACAGCCCGTCTCTCGTACTTCGTCTCTTTGGACTTGAGAATGATATATATATTATATATCGATAGATAGATAGATAGATAGATAGATAGATAGATAGTTAGATAGATAGATAGATAGATAGATAGATAGATAGATAGATAGATAGATAGATAGATAGATAGATAGATAGATAGATAGATAGATAGATAGATAGATAGATAGATAGATAGATAGATAGATAGATAGATAGACAGATAGATAGACAGATAGATAGACAGATAGACAGACAGATAGATAGACAGATAGACAGACAGATAGATAGATAGATAGATAGATAGATAGATAGATAGATAGATAGATAGATAGATAGATAGATAGATAGATAGATAGATAGATAGATAGATAGATAGATAGATAGATAGATAGAAGTAGTAAAGTTTATTACCACGATACTTGTGCACAAATCTTCTTTACAATTATGGTTGGCAGAACTTTCAAAGCAGAATCATGAAATATTTCGAATGGATGCAACGTAGTTGTAAATGAAAGACTATCCCTGCCAGCACGCGCTTAATTTTTAAAACCTTGCATCCAACAGTGACAGGCAATTGCTAAAATGTAATTCCATGACTTCAGCACGCCGTGGCAGTGTAGAATTGGGTATTACTTGCACCGGAAAACTGGAATTTGCTCTCTAATTATATCGTTGGCTTATCGAAATCGCATGAACTGCAGAGAATCCCAGACAATCAGCTTGTCGCCACCTTCTGAGCAGTACAAAGAGCGTGAGAAAAGTGCTGGCCGAGGCAGTGACTATTACCAGCTATGAGCAATTTCAAAATATACAGAAACGATGCACATGACTGGAAGGATACATAAACTGATGCAATATGAATGAGAAGGCAAGAAAGGTGCGTCAAGAGACAGCATATGGAGTCAAATATCCACGAGATTTAGGGTAGGGTAACAGATATAGCGTATCACCAACCCAACCACCCCGTGGCTCAACACTTCAACTCCCCCTCCCACTCCACCAAGGTTATGCAGGTCCTTGGACTCCTCTATTGCCAGACCATAGCAACACGAAGGCTGGAGGAAGAGTGCCTCATCTTCCACCTAGGAACCCTCCAACCACAAGGGGTGAACTCAGATTACTCCAGTTTCCTCATTTCCCCTCCCCCCACCTTGTCTCAGTCCCAACCCTAGAACTCAGCACCGCCTTCCTAACATGCAATCATCTTCCTGACCTCTCTGCGCCCATCCTCATTCCGGCCTATCACCCTCACCTTAACCTCCTTCCACCTATCGTATTTCCAACGCCCCTAACCCAAGTCCCTCTTCCCTACCTTTTATCTGAGCCTGCTTGGCACACTTTCCTCATTCCTGAAGAAGGGCTCAGGCCCGAAACGTCGATCCTCCTGCTCCTTGGATGCTGCCTGACCTGCTGCGCTTTTCCAGCAACACAGTTTCAGGTCCAGATATGGTGTGACAGGCATGAATGTGACAGATTGGTGTGTGGTGTTTAATTCGCTTTATCTTGTGTCAATATAATGTATTGCATGGCATGTTCACGGTGCTTTATTGAACACACTTTGAACAGAATTGGCAACTCAAGACTGAAAATCCGTAAAAGTTCTATTGACCATCAAAACCAGCAGAATTGTTCTCTTGTATAATCTCCAGTCGCAAAATCCTGTTTCAGCATATCTCCCACTCAACCATTACAATGAAGCCAAGGGATCAATCCTGGTTCAACGGAGAGTTTTATGACACATGCTACAAGCAGCAGCAAACATAGTTGTCAATGTGGTATCAAACTGGCGAAGGTATTGAGCAGGATTACTTGCATGTTGGACAGTATAAGCAGCAGGTGATAGACAGACCCGCCCTCACATTTCCCTGAAAATGAATTGCCAGAGTCCATTGAATCAAGAATAAGCATCTAAAAAAGACAAATCTGTCTTTTCTCCAGATTTGAATTCAACAAACCAATGTATAAGGTCTAAAGTCTGAAGTGATAACACACCCAGTCTTGAATGGTGATGGACAATTTTTGGTGGAGTTCTTGGACGAGTTGTTCAGAGGACGTTGTGCATGCCTGAGATCGCAGAGACACGTTTATTTCCAGCAAATGCTTAGAAGGACAATTAAAAGGATTGACTTCATTGTCATTCCACCGGAAATTTTGCCACACGTCTCTGTTCCTTCGTTCATCTGGCTTGGAGATGGCTTTGTACGTTGCAACTTATCTTATGTTAGGTGGTAAGAGGACAATGTCAATCCTGTCAGCGTAGTGAAAGCAATCTTAATCATGCCTGGGGGTAATAAATTCATAGTGTGTCAGTCCTCCCAGTGTTGCAGTGGAAAGCAATTCTTCTCATGCAATGCCAAATGTCAGACAGCTAATCTGATACCATGGCATCGTCCTGAATTATTGGATTCGTGTATGTATTTTCAGAAGTTATTATAAAATGTCAGAATTGATAAGAATTGGATGAGGCTGGGCATTTGCTAATAATTCCATTATTTGTGCCATTCTTGCTCACTCGTAAAATGTACAGAAAGTTTCGACACGGGCATTGCTTTGAAAGGATCTCCGTCTCCTTTACGTTCTCTCCTCCAAGGTCAGTTGAGTTTGGTATTTCTTAAGTGACACTTGAGCTTTCTGAAATTCACAACGGGTTTTAAAACTCCTGGAACGTCGAACCAATCCAGTTTATGTTAACATTGTCTGGAGGAAGATGTTTAATCCGGTGCTGATGTATGACAGTCATTGTAATCACTGAGGCTTGCTTTCTTTTCAGGACCAAAAACAAAACGATGATTAGTTAGGATATTCTTTGAAGAAAAGCAATTTCCAATTGATCAGAATACTTCCAGACACGCAATATGGATATTCTGTTCGAAATGAGTATAGAGTATTTCAGAGAATCCGTTCCCTCAATTTTTTAAAAAAATGTAAACTGATATATCTGAAGAACCTCAGGCAGGCTAGCGGCACATGTTGATAAACAGAGTTGATGGTTTCTGTCTCATAAATCTGAGGAGTATTCAGAGAAGTCACCAGTCTTGCCTCACAAACCTTATTGAATTCTTTGAGAAGGTGAATAAGGAGGTGGACGAGGGTAAAGCGGTAGATGTGGTGTATATGGATTTTAGTAAGGCGTTTGATCAGGTTCCCCATGGTAGTCTAGTGCAAAAAAATACGGAGGTATGGCATTGAGGGTGAGTTGGAGGTTTGGATTAGGAATTGGCTGGATGGAAGAAGACAGAGGGTAGTAGTTGATGGTAAAGGTTCATCTTGGAGTGCAGTTACTAGCGGTGTTCCGCAAGGATCTGTTTTTATAAATGACCTGGAGGAGTGGCTAGAAGGTTGGGTGAGTAAGTATGCGGATGATACGAAAGTCTGTGGAGTTGTTGACAGTGAGGAAGGATGTGGCAGGTTACAGCGGGATATAGATAAGCTTCAGACCTGGGCAGAAAGGTGGCAAATGGAGTTCAATGTGGGTAAATGTGAGGTGATTTACTTTGGTATGAGTCACAAAAATATGGGGTTCTGGGCTAATGGTTGGATGCTTGGTAGCGTGGATGAGCAGAGGGATCTTGGTGTCCATGGACACAGAATTCTGAATGTTGCCACCAAGGTAAATAGTGCGGTGAAGAAGGCATATTGCGTACTGGCTTTTATTGGTAGAGGAATTGAGTTCCAGATTCCTGAGGTCATGTTGCAGTTGTATAAGACTCTGGTGCGGCCGCATCTCGAGTATTGTGTGCAGTTTTGGTCGCCATACTATAGGAAGAATGTGGAAGCACTGGAACGGGTGCAGAAGAGGTTTACCAGGATGTTGCCTGGCATGGTCGGAAGGTCGTATGAGGAAAGGCTGAGGCACTTGCAGCTGTTTTCATTGGAGAAAAGAAGGATTGGGTGACTTGATAGAGGTGTACAAGATGATTAGGGGTTTAGATAGGTTGACCATGAGAACAGTTTTCCACGTATGGAGTCAGCTATCACGAGGGGGCAGAGCTTTTAATTAAGGGGTGGTAGGTATAGGACAGATGTTAGGGGTAGATTCTTTACTCAGCGAGTCATGAGTTCATGGAATGCCCTGCCAGTAGCAGTGGTGGACTCTCCTTCTTTATGTGCATTTACACGGGCATTGGATAGGCATATGGAGGATAGTGGACTAGTGAAGGTTAGGTGGGCTTGGATCGGTGCAACATCGAGGGCCAAAGGGCCTGTACTGTGCTGTATTTTTCTATGTTCTATGTTCTAAATTATCAAGCAGGATCTCTTTTTTTAACCACAGATTTCCGTAATTCGCATTTTCTTTTTCGTCTATGTGATTAGAAGATTACTTTGTTCAAGTTCCAGATCTGGGGTGTTTGGTCAGCAGTTGTTTAATTATTGGAAGCTGAGTTCCCGGTTTTGTGATGGTATTTTTTTCTCTGTGAGAGGTCTTCACACTTTCCATGCAAATGATTGGCAAGAGTCCGTTGAATCAAGAGTAAGCATCTGAAAAAAAAAGAAATCTGTATTTTCTCCTGATTTGAAATAAACAAAGTAATATTATCAGTAAATGTATGACACATTTGTAACTTGCAGAACATTTTAAGATTTTTCAAACTGTATATGGTGAAAACGAGTTTTACCTTCCACCTAAAGAAAACCAATGTGCTTAACATGTAAATAAAAATCTCAAGCCTCCTCTGTCTATATATTAGTGAACAGCCACCACATTTGCCACATTTAAATGAACTAACCCGCTACATTTGAATAGGGACACTGAATTATCCAGTTGTGAGCAAACCAGGTTGGCTAATAAGTGCAAAATTGCCTCGCTTTGGCAGCACCTCCACATCACGGGTGGACAAGAATCTATTTATCCCTGTTCACACAGGTAGATGTGAAACAGCTGCCAGGTTGTCCCTCGGGCACAATCGCGTTGCCCAGATCTCTAGATCACCGTGCAAGCGCTTGTACATCACATTACCAGAAGTCAAACACCAATTAACCAGTACCCTCCCCCCAACGCAGCATCTCTTTCCTTCACAGTTGGTAATGTTCATAAATGACGAGTCTTCAAAACCAGCAAACATAATGTGTCAACTCGGACTTTTGGGCAGCGGTAAGGTTCAGAGTATTAAACAGATTGAGTGGAAGTGTGTGTAACAGTTGTTGCCGCTTCTCACCAGCTATGTGTCTCTCTCAGCACTCAATTCCTCACTCGCACCAACGCGTTCTCCCTCTTCATTCTGGATTAATTAATAGATCTAAAGACAGTCCACACTTCAGTTGATTGATGGAGAGGAAACAAAGGGCCATAGTATCATGTCTTTATTAATTCATCGAATAATTGCTGTTAGTGGATGTTTCACAGAACTTTTGACCTGTTTTCTGAACTTGGACTGAGTCACCTGATAAATAAATGTATCTGCAGCAATTTAAGTTGCACTGCTTCCACCCAACTTCTCCAAATATACACAAAGACACAACATAATCACTGAGATTAACGCTTGTGAATCTTTAATATATGTAATATATGTTTGGAAGGAGCAACTGAAATAAAGAGCACTGGGCTAATGGTAAGTTTATTGGTAGTGTAAAACAGCAGAGAGATTTCAGTGTCCATGTACAGAGATCCCTGAAAATTGCCACCCAGGTTGATAGGGTTGAGATGAAGGCATACGATGTGTTAGCTTTCACTGGTAGAGGAAGGGTTAGGGTCTTGAGGCTACTTTAGTTAGAGAGAAGAAGGTTAAGAAGTGACTTAATTGAGACATATAGGATAATCAGAAGGTTAGCTAGGGTGGACAGTGATAGCCGTTTTCCTTGAATAGTGATGGCTAGTACCAGGGTACATAGCTGCAAATTTAGAGGTGATCGGTATAGGAGCGATGTCGCAGATTGTTTCTTTACTCAGAATGTAGTCGGAGTGGAACACACTGTCTGCAGCAACAGGAGACTCGACACTTTTAAGGGCTTTTAAATGGTCATTGGACAAATAAAAAGGATGAAAATGAAATTGTGTCGGGCAGATAGACTTCAGATTGCTTCCACAGTTCGGTACACAGAGCCTCTACTGTGCTATAATGTTCTATGATCTATGTTCTATAATATCGGTCAGCCACAAGGTATGAAACTGTCACACATGGTGAAGAGGAAAACTACTGATTTCCTTCTGCTCTCAACTCTGGGTCTCTGTGACACTGGCTCTTGCTCTACCCCCTCAGTTCCTTGTGAACCTGTCTAGTCAATAAAATGCATATTGTAGTAAGAGCATTAAGGAATATAATTGGAGCAAATGGGAGAATTTCTGTTAACATCGTATCTTGCCAGTCAAAAATCAAAATTCCAGGATTAATACAAAAACGTGCATTTCTCTAACAGAACAATGATACTTCATCAATATTCCTTCCAGGTTCTTACACAAAGTAGAAGCGAATATTTGTTTAAAAAAAAACACGTTTTGGAGAAAAGCAGAACTGCAGTTGCCAGAACTTCAGTCTGACAATTCTCAGCTTCTGGTAACAAATGGCCATAAATCGATCAATGTTAAAAGTAACGGCCAACCAGACGGAACAGTCTGTTGCTTCACGAGCTAGAAAATGTATAATGCTGCACACGGGAGTGATGTCCAGAAAAAAATAATTAAAATAATATTTCTGAACTGTTTCAATGTGACCTCAGTGATGATGACCATTCGATCCGCTGTGGCCATGACCACCAGGTAATATGTTGTGCAAGTGGAATGGTCACACTTTCCCTCGGGCCAGCATCGCAATGGCTCACAGATTAACTGCAAAAGATGAATGAGAATAGAATAATAAAATTGTTGGTCAGAATAATTTTCGAGTGAGTAAGAACGGCAGGGTTGAAATTGGAATGCAAGAGTTAAAAAAATTCGTGATCAAGTCCGTCAAAATCTCATCAAGTTCACGACATATCCACATCCATGATTAATACCTTCTTACATACTAATTCGGAGTTATGAAGAGAAAGCAACAGAAAGCTCCCAACTGCGTCAGAGTGTGAACTGTTCTAATGAGGGTGACAAAATTAGACTTTGCAAGTTTTGAGAATATTCGTAGCTCACGTTGAGGTTCTGGATGTAGGTTTGCTCGCAGAGCTGGGAGGTTCATATCTAGACGTTTCATCACCCTACTAGGTAACATCTTCAGTGGGCCTCAGTCGAAGCAGAGTACATGAGTCCTGCTTTCTATTTATATCTTTCGGTTGGAGATGTGTTATTTCCTGTGGTGATCTCAGTTTCTGTTCTTTTTCTCAGGGGGTGACGCATCGAATTAGACCCTATCTAACACCCCCTGAGAAAAAGAACAGGAAATGACATCACCAACCCAAAGAAACCCAAACATATAAATAGAAAGCAGGAATCATGCAAATTGCTTTGCTTGAGGCCCACTGAAGATGTTACCTAGTAGGGTGACAAAACGTCTGGAAATGAACCTCCCAGCTCAGCAAACCCCCATCCAAAATTTGAGTTTCTCGTTCAACCTCTTGGCTGGAATTTTCCAATCTCACGAGTTTCCGCTGCTGAGGAATGATCAGCACTGCACAAGAGATGCCTTTACTGGACTGCTGCTACTTCATCAGGTCGCTTTGGAATAAGATCATGAGACACATAATTTATAGCAAAAGATTACAGTGTCATGCAACTGAAACGATACATTGAACAAACCTAGATTGCTGCTCAGTATTTCATCTGTTATAAAGGTTTGCAGGTTTGTTCATTAATTTGTAAACCTCAGAACTTCGTTGAAGTCGCATTCTCCAGATAGCTTGAGGTTTTGTTTCAAGAAAGGTGACATCTCAGCTCAGGCAGGATCTGTTCAGTTGAGGAAGATTGCGACGGACGTCTCAAGATGCTCAAGGAAGCCCTCATAAGAACAGGATACAATGTGCACTCAATGAAAGTCAGTTCTAACATGCCACAACGAGATATTGTCATGACATCATTAGGAGATAGACATGGGATGCAACGGATAGGATTGTCCAGTACTTCCCAGGAGCAGAGAAAGTATGCTATATTCTTCGCAGCCTGGAACACATTATCGATGAGGATCAGCACCTCGTCAAGAACTTCCCAACGCCTCCACTTCTCGCCTTTAGTACCTGCTGCACCAAAACCATTGTTTGCAGCAAATTGCCCAGCCTTCAAGACAATATCGACCACAACACCGTACAACTCTGTCATGGCAAGCACCGCAAGACGTGTCAGAATATCTCCATGAATACCAGCATCACACGTGAGGAAACCACCCCCCGTGAACGAGGTATGCACTCACGTGACTCGGCCAATATTGATTTTTTCGTACGCTACTAGCATGGATGGCCCAAAGCATGGTTAATTGGCGACACCAAACAGATGTGTGACCACTGCTGAGGAGGTACTGCGCAACAACCGCCATACAGGGGTGTTCCCTCCCAGTCAGGGAATGCTTCAGCAGACAGGGACATTCCGTTTCGGATATTTGGGTGACCATCTTCCAAGGTGGACTTTG
Source organism: Chiloscyllium punctatum (assembly GCF_047496795.1). Classification (NCBI taxonomy): domain Eukaryota; kingdom Metazoa; phylum Chordata; class Chondrichthyes; order Orectolobiformes; family Hemiscylliidae; genus Chiloscyllium; species Chiloscyllium punctatum. Next base: position 80,306 of record NW_027310047.1, read on the forward strand.
GGATATGCACCAATGCAGAGTGGCAGAGCAGAGGCTGACAGCAAATTTTGATACCTATGAAGACAGCTTCAAAGGTGACCTTGGGTTCATGTCACACTACACCCTGCACTCTCTCTCTCTCTCACACAAAGAAGTACACATACACACAAACTCCGACATACTCACACACTCACGCAGACCAGCTGTCAGACACACGCTCTCTCATACACACACACACATATACACATCACACTTTAACCCACGTGCACACCCTCTTACAGGTTTGTACTCCATCTCACACATACAAACACACACACACACACACAATATTTACCCGGCATACGCGCACACAAAGACAAACTCTCTCAAGTCACTCACAAGCACACACACTTACATGCACACACTCACAGTCTCCACCTCTCATGTACAGGCACACACGTTTAAGTAGATGGTGTGAATTTGCATTTTCAGAATTATACATGGAGATATTATTCTATTTTGCTCAAAACGCACACATTCTGTGGGCAGTAAATGAAGACAGTCAATTCATGTGATATTCTATAAACTCCTACTGTGGTAATACTACCAGTCCAACTCAAGTTTGGGATAAAGACAGATTCTAACCTTGCAGCTTTAATGCATTGTCTGAGCTGAGATTTCAGCTTTTTAAAATATAAAATCTTAAGTTATCTCGGGAACGTGACTGAATAGAAGTTCTGGGATTTCCATATTACTCAACTGACACCTGCAAGCCATTCTAAAAGATGGAAGACTGAACAGAAATCAAAGTTGGTTCAGTATATCATTTCAGTTACATGACACTGTCGTGTATTGTTGTAAATTCAGTGTCTTACAATCCTCTCCAAAAGCTACCTGATGAAGGAACGGCTCTCCAAAAGCTAGTGCTACGACATTAGCCCGTTGGACTATAATCTGATGTTGCGTGATTTTTAACTTCGTCCACCACAATGCAAAACTGGCATCTCCAGTCAGCATTGGCCAGTCAGAGAAAGAGTACATCAATAGACCCGATACCTAAAACCGTCAGAGACCTGAGTCAATAGTTCAAAATCCAGATTCGGGACAGAGTTATCTTAATAGGAAGATCCTGCTACCAGAAATGTTCAACTTGATTTGCTAAACCTGGAAAAATGTCAGAACAACAGCGTGCTATTCAGTCTGAAGAATTTGCGACAATAGTGGTTAATCACCCTCCTTTAACTGCATTGTGGCATTAATTTGAAGTCCACCTATCATTGTGAGGAGGAACATGCCACGAACAAAAAAGGGAAACACAGTGCAGCAAAACCCATGTGCCATAAAGTAAAACTTGTAATTTTTAAATAACCCTCGAAGCGCCACGTATGTGCACGGCAGGAAATTTTGTCCTCATATCTAGGTTTAATTATTATCTAGAAATTGAAACTGGAATTGCTGTACTTTTCATGAGAAAAAAAGTAAGTTCAGAAAAACAGATTCGATGCATATACACGCAGATCTGTGAGTGGAATGCAAGTCCTGTAACCCCAAAATGACATCCATGGTTTCATTACCACAACTCAGGTCTGTGATAGCATACTGCCTACTTCTTTGGATGAGTGAAGCACCAATCAATGTCATGAAACATTACACAGGATAGGATTCGACAGACCATCAGAGAGACAGTACATCGACCAGGCTATGCATTCTCTTACTCTGCCACTGGTGTAATGACAGCATTGATTAACATCAATGCAATGCACTGAAGTAACCAGTTAAAACCTGTTGAGCATGACTCTTGAACCTGCTTCCTAGAACACCTGGATGAGGAAGAATACCGGAAGCGTGGGAAAACCACGTTTCCAAACAAGATATAAGCAGTTCCCACTTAAAGCATCTTTGACCGTTCCTTCACTGTCAAGCGAACAACTTTCTGAAACATCCCTCCGAACAGCACTCTTTCTGTAGCTGCGTGAGTAAGGCTCCTCTGGTTTAAGAAGGCATCGATCATAGTCAGTTTCACATCAGCATTGGCTACACATTTCCAACTCAACGTTGCCATTTTGATGCACTTTCTGACAACGATATCCGTGGTGACAGTCACTGACTACAACCTGAAGCGTTTGAATTCTGCATGAAGCTGAAAGATCTGGATGGTCCTAATCTGAATGGACAACAGAAAATTCCAATAACATTCTATCGGTCAGGCAGCAATACTGGTAATGTGAAGGCTATTTCATTATGATTCACTCATCGGGTGTGAATATTGAGGGATTAGTCAGCATTAATTTTCAGCGTTTGACCTTGAGAAGGTGATGACGTCAGAGTGATGACTTTTAATCGCATTGTTAGGTCTACGAGAAAATAAATGACTGTATCAATAAAATATTTATAGTCTGGTTTTGATATTACAATGTTAATATTTTTACAGTTTGAGAACAGAAATTGCAAAACATGATTAGACCTAAATGTTGACATTATCAGCTGTTCATGGTTGCCATTCCAGATGGACGACACACAAGGAATGTCATGACTAAGTCCTTCTGCAAAAATCTCCAGCGTACAATGTTAACGCTACAGTCACCGATTGCAGAATCTTAATTGTTTGATGCACAAGAAAATCATTGTTTCAGGCATCTTCAGGAGAAAGGTGTAGGGCAAACTAAAATTAAAATCGAAATTGTTGGATAAAGTCACCGGGTATAGGTGCATATGTAGAGAGATGATTGCTTTCATGTTTTGAGATCAGTAACCTGTTTTCATTCACGGACAGATAGTGAAGAAGAGATGGATATAACTTTCAGTGGATGAAGCTCTTGCTCTTTAAAAGGGCAATATCCTTTCAAAGCAGTTTAGGGTGCATCAAGATATACTTCTATTTAGCAATCATAAGGTACAACCATGAAATGGAGCAGGGGATCCCGTGAATAAAGACGAGGATAGAAATGGCTGAAGAATGCGTCTTCACTGTTTCAGTTGCTTGTGTTTGGTGGGGATGCTGAAGGATGAGGTATTAAATGTAATGGTGTTTCAAGTTAAAGCTGCACATAAGAGGACAACAGTTGCTCAGAATAGCAACAAGATACTAAGTGCATAATACCGAATCAAACCAAGAAGCAACATAAGACACAGAATTAAAAAGTTAAGCTTACTGTCATAAATTCCCTGAAACACCGATTGCAGCAAGCACAGTGTAATATGCTTTCATCTCCATGTCAAACGTTTCATCATCTGAGTTAATTAACTTTGAAATTCTCTGTATCAATGCTGACTACACAGGGTTCTTTGACATAGCGAATAAGGAAAATAGCCACATCAAATTCTGATTGGCTGTTTGAAAGAATCGTTTTATCCTGTTGAGCTAATCTCTGATCCTCCAAGAAAATATCCCTCCTGCCCAGTTGCTTCATACTGCACAGCGCATTCACGCTGAGCTGGGGATTGACAGCAGCACCTCCAAATATGAATAGGTGAGAGGAGGGTATTGCTCCAACCAATAAGAGTCAATGAGGGGTGGTGTTGAGCCTACTCATGGTGCACACCAGTATGGGAAAAGGCTCACTCTGTCCTCATTCAGAACAAAACAGACTGGAAAGGAGCTAAACATCTCAACGATTGTCTCTGTCGTGTGGGAGATGATGGAATCCAGCAAGATCCATCCAGAAAGTAAGGTGGAAGCACTGCCAGCAGTCTTCAGCCAGGAGTGCGAAAGGATGATAAGGCCTTTGATCCATGAATCATTTTTCTTTCAGGTCTGCAGACTATTCTAAGATCCCCAGCAAGGAAATATGGGAAAAGAAGCAGGCTATTTGGCCCGTCCAGCCTGCCCCTCTGTTAAATATAATGATGAATGGTCATCGGACTCAGCGAAGCTGGTTCAGTGTGACCACAACATTAAGATTGACACAGACTTTTTAAAATATGCTGGTTATGTCGAGTCCACAAAAGCAGAACAAATCCAACCCCACGTATTGCTCAACAACTCAGTCAATCACCTGAGTGATAGAAGGAGGTAACAATAGTGCTACCAGGCTGAACCCCATTCGCAATATGCAGCTCGTTGATGCTGTGCATTCCATTAGGGCCACACTGCTTTTTTCCTCATTTCGGAATTAGTCCAACATGCATTGAACACTAAACTACAGAGGCAAGGTGAGACTGTCTGAGCTTGACATAATGACAGCATCGGGAATGTGGTGGTGCAACAGCACAGCAGGTCAGGCAGCGTCCGAGGAGCATGAGAAACGACATTTCAGGCAGGAGCCCTTCCTTAGGAATGAGGCTGGGAGCCTCGGGAGTGGAGAAATGAATGGGAGGGGAGTGAGGCTGGGGAGAAGGTAGCTGAGAGTGCAATAGGTTAAATGTGAAGATGTCACAGAGAGTAAGGGAATGGCGATTACAGTGATCAGGAGTGAAGGAGTTATAAACCAAATGCACATTTTAACGTTTTGTTCTTTGCTTGACCACGAGAAAATTTGCTCAATGAGGTGGAATTAATGCACAGATGGAACTTGGTGTGAACAAGTATACACCCGGCAGAATTTTTGGTGATCTCACATTTCTGTGTGTGGAATGGGGTGTAGGGTTAGTATTAGAGTCTGGACAGGAATGCATTGGAACAGTCAAATCAAAGTAAATAACGACGTGGACTGTGGTCTCAAATGCATTCTACCTGTGATGGTATGGAAGCAGGCGATGTTCTGGAGCACTGCAGCCAGATTTCAGGATATTGTGGAAATATGCTGAGGAGCCCATTGTGTAGTTAAACCAGAGACACCGATTGTGCACGGTTTAAGACTGATTCAACCTCGGCTGTGCCCCGTAGATGTATGGTCACGATAGTTAGAGAGCAAAATCAAGTGGTGATTTTCACAAATATTTAACTGGAGCAAATATCTGATGATGGAGGCAACAGCGTAATAGTATTATCGCCAGACTATGAATCCAAAGACCTAGATGATGTTCTAGCGGCACATTTTTGAATTCCACTATGACAGATGGAACCCAAGTTGATTGTTGAAAAAGCCCAGCGTGAACACTAAAGTCATTTAGAGAAGGAAGTACCGCCCACACCAATCTGGTTAATAGGTGACTCTAAATCCAAAGCAATGTGGTTGGCTGTTAACTGCTCTTGATGGGCAAGAAACGCTGAATGAGCCTGTGACGCCCACACCCTGTGAATAAATTAAATATCCAGGGGTGTTGGATGTACAGTCTGACAACATAGCAACAGTGGAGTAATGGAGACATTGGATTATGTTACAAGATAGAATGGCGGCATGCCAGCAGATGTGTGAAACCTAATGAAGGGCTTTTGGCTGAGATCACATCCTAATAGTGTGTAGATGTGAATAACAGGAACACAGGGGATTTTCGGGGTCACCGTTTTCCAGATATTTAGAGGTGGCTTTCACTGAATCGATGATAATGGTTGACATATAATGAGATGAACCACACCAGACCAGAGCAAAAACTGAAAAATATCAGTGAATCAGTGGATCGTCAGCGATTAAGTGGCAAAAGGTCAAGGATTGGAGGCAGGTATTAAGGGTGTGAGGATCTCTGGAGGTAGGGTAGGAGCTGGTGAAAGTTAAGAGTTCAGAGCTCAGACAAGATGGAACCTTAGAGAGAGTGCCAGGGAAAGGAGTGACATGGAAAAGGCAGCTGCTCACATTGTCTCAAACTGAATGACAAAGAAGCTCCGTGAGCGTTTCACAAGATGGAGGAAATAGAAATAGAAAGTATTTCAAAAGAAAGTGAAGTTATGAATTAATCTCACATGAATTCATCTCACATACAATACTTCACTAAATGAATTTACAAAATCCAAATCAATATCACTAATGTGTTCCCCGTTATCGATATTATTCTTATCTTCCCTAAGAATTTTAATACATTTGTCACGCATGATTTCCCTTTCACAAGACATGCTGACTCTGCTTGATTCGACAGCAGGTCAGGCAGCATCCGAGGACCAGGAAAATCAACGTTTTAGGCATAGGCCTTTCATCAGCATTACACTATCGACTCTGATCTCCAGCATTTGCAATCTTCACTTTCTCCTAACTGACTCTGCTTGATTGTATGATGCAGCTCCTTATGCTGAAAACGTCATTCATTACTTTGTAACTTCGAGACTGAATGATCCTAACACTCTCCTGATCCACCTCCCAATTTCCTCCTCTCTGTTACCTTCAGAACATCCAAAACTCTGCTGCCCATGTGCTCACTCACACTGAGTCTTTTCTCCCAAACCTGAGCTCAGTGACTTCGTCAGTTGAGCCAGAGCGACATTTTAAGAATTTCTTGCACTTACTTTCAACTAACTGTATGATAGTGATCATTCCAATCTCTGCCAGTCGCACGATCATTCAAGATATCTGCACTCACGAATTCCAGTTTGTTGAATATGCTCACTCCCAGCAATGGTGGATGCTCTTTCAGTACGAATCTTTTATATAGCAAATTAAGTATTAAGTAATCAAAATAGAAATGCCACTCTCGGAGTCGGGTGATTATTTCATGACCTGACAGCAGTGGACCCCACTGTGGTGCATACTGACCAGGTCCACAGCAAATGTTGGTTGCTTGAGGAACTCCGGCTCCGATTGGCAACCTGGAGCTTGAGATCTAAACACTGCTACACATAAGGGATCAGGGAATGATTTACTTGGAAACTCTGTTTCAGAAGGTAGTCTCATTGCTTTGATTAACTGCCATAAATTCGGTCATGGTCAGGGATAGAGAGGGCATCACTATAAGTGAGGCAGGTAGAGAAAATCAGAACGTAGTGCTAAAGGAGCTCGGCCCTTCCACTCGTTAACAGTTTTGAGATTCTTGTTACCTGTCTGGAGAGAGTTGTCGCTGTAGAGAGGATGAGCAACCTGACCACAGCACTGTGGTAGAAGGAGCCACTCACACTGGGGAAGAAACAGAAGGTGTAGTCATGATCAGGGATAGACGAGTAAAGGAAATAGACACTGTTCTCTGTTGCCAGAATTGAGAGTCTGGAAGGTCCATTTTCCTGCCTTGTGCCCGGGTTCTGAATCGCTCATCTGGGCGGCAGAGCAACATTGAAGTGAGGGTAGAATGTGCCAGTTGTACTTAGAGGGATAAAAGGGAAAGGTGCTGATGATGGAATATATACATCTCAAGGTGAAAGGAAAAGCAGAACTTAAAAGGTAATAATCTCCGGATTACGACGTGATCCATTCGCAAATTAGCACAAAGTCAGCAAGATTAGATATACAGGAATGGCTGAAAAATTAACGTTGGGCAGAACAGGTTTGAATTCATTGGACAATGGTTTTAGTACTCGGTTGCTCCAAGGATGGAACTGTGCCACTGGGACGTGCTCTACCTGAATGATGCTCGGATCACAGTTCTTGCGAATCTCATAACTCGAGTTTGTGGATAGGACTTCAAATTAAATTGTGGGAGTTGGTTTCAGTTGCATGACAAATTATCCGTGGAGGGAGGATTCAGCGCTGGTTAAAGCACATAACAGTATCTGAAACAATGTTGATGATTTTCTCGCGCAGATTGAAGTTGGCATGTGCAATTGATGTAACAATGTTCCACTGTGATTATCCATTCAGCCTTCCACAGAACACAGATTGCTAGTGATCTTTATGCTTTCACCCTTCCCATGCTTTCATGCTCTTTATTTTCAATATATGTAAGGATACTCGAGAGAGGGGGATCATGTCGTTTCTTTGCCTAGTTGGTGTTCATGTATCCTGGTGGCTAGAGAGATGTGGCTGCAATGGGATCAGGGCTTGGCATGAAGAGAAGCAGAGGGGTAGAAAGGAATTTGGAGAATGTCTACATTTTTTGAAGCAGCTTGTCAGAAAGCTCTATAAGAACAGACAATTCTGGATTTAATAATGTGCAATGTGGCAGATTTGATTATGGATCTCACGGTGAAGGAACCCATATGAGGCAAAGACTTTAAAAGAATAGAGTTCACCCGGCAGTTCAAAAGAGAAATGATTGAGTCAGCTGTAACCGGATTGAACATAGAACAATACAGCGCAGAACAGGCCCTTCGGCCCTCGATGTTGCGCTGACCTGTGAACTATTCGCAGTTCCTCCCCCTACATTAACCCATCATCATTCATGTGCTTATCTAAGAATTGTTTAAATCTCCCCAACGTGGCTGAGTTGACTACATTGGGTCGGGCATTCCACGCCCTTACCACTCTCTGAGTAAGCATCCAGCCTCTGACATCTATCTTATATCTATCACCACTCAACTTGTAGTTATGCCCTCTAGTAAAAGCTGACATAATCATCCTAGGCACTTGAGGAAATACATGAGCGAGGAGCTGGCTAGAGACGATTGGAAGGACGAGCCAAACAGGGAAGGTAGTGAAGCAACAATGGCAAAAATGTCTGGGGTAATTCAGGAGACATTGCAAAAATTAATGCTAAAGAAGAAGAAGCAGATGAAGATAAAGATGAGGCAACCATAGCTGACAAGGGAAGTCAGAAGCAGCTTAAAAGCAAAGAAGAAGCATACAATGCAAAGTTTTGTGGAAGGCAGAGGACTGGGAGGCCTTTTCAAAAACAAACAAAAGGAGATAACCTGAAAACAAAAAGCAATACGAGGAGACAGGATGAAATATGAGAGCAAGACAGCTATTAGGATAATGAGGCTGCAAGGGAGATTTTAGAGATCGAAAATGTTACAGAGAGACAGGAGAAGCGAGCTTTGAGAGGATTTGCATCTCAAGTTGAGGCTCTGAATGTAGGTTGTCTCGCCGAGCCGCAAGGTTCATTTTCAGACGTTTTGTCACCATACTCGGTAACTCGCCACACAGTGAGCCTTCCGACAAAGGCAACAAACCTTAACAAGTAGGCAAAACGTGTCCAGAAATCTTAGCCACCCTCCCATATTTCAAAAACATCTCGAAAATGACTGTCAGGCTACTCAGATCCCTTGGCATCATGGTATCCCACAAACCCATCAACACACTAAAACAGCAGCTAATGATCTTGAAAGACCCGAAACAGAAACTAAGCAAAATTAATGTCATTGACACAATAGCGTGCAGGAATCGTAACAAAAACTCCATTGGACAAACAGGCGGAACATTAGCCACTAGGATACATGAACACCAACTTGGCAAAGAAAAGACGTGACCCCCTCTCTCTCGTATGCTTACATATGTGGAATATAAAGAGCATGAAAGCATGGCAAGGGTTAAAGCATGAAGACCACTGGCAATCTGTGTTCTGTGGAAGGCAGGAATGAGACAACCATCATGGAACATTCTTACACCAATTAGCAGAGTAAGGTTAAGGCTGAAAGGTCACTATGGTGTAATGAGATAACACAAGTCATAAAGCAAGTTTCTCTGTTAAGTGTTGTTATGACAAAATTAGGACCATAAATAATTGGGATATGACATTAAAACGTCTAATTAATAGTTAGTAGAGTCACCTTGAGACAGGAGACTATTGTAATATATGAAATAGCTCAATATCTATCATGATAGGTTAGTGTTCAATGGAATATGACTGTAGCAGAAGTGATAATAAATATCTAATCATGATATTAGGAAAATATTAATTATGGTCTGGAATAAAAGACTATTGTAGCAGAGTCAGCAATAAATATCTAACCGTGACATTAGAATAACATGAAGTAGAAGGTACAACTAAAGAGATAGTGGGAACTAACATTACTGATTTATTGTGTAGCTAGAGTGAGGTACTTTGATTAATACAGTTGGACATGCTGATAAGCTAACAGAAACATGATTTTAAAAATCTAAAAATTCACGGACCCTGAGGTTCGTGGGCGTTCGAGAATCTGCTTTCTCAGTGTTGCGGTTTTTTGCTAGCAAATAAAATACCGACTTCTTGAAGAACTCTCTGTGTTTCCTGGCGGTTCCCTATATTTTCTCCACAGCAGATAAGGAACGACACCACATCGACTGGGATAATGCATCCATCGAAGGACAAGCCTAACGTAGACAAGCACGAGAATTCCTAGAAGCATTGCATTTCACCCATAATACTAACAACAAACACATTGAGTTGAAACCCATTTTCGACCCCTGAGAAAAAGAATAGGAAATGACATCACCATATGAAATGACGTCACCACAGGACTTGACATCACCAGCCCAAAGAAACCGAAACATACAACTAGAAAGCAGGAATCATCAGCAGTACTTCGTCCGGAGGCTTAATGACGATGTTGCCTAGTATGATGACGAAACGTGTGAAAATGAACCGTCCAGCTTAGCGAGCAAACCTATATCCAGACAAGAGTAGACATAGAACTGCTAAAAAAACGTAAGGTTGGAGCAGTGGTAATGGGGAAGGAAGAAACTTCAAAGGAACTGAATAGGTAATTTGTACCAGTTTTCACAGTGGAAGACAATGATAACATAGCAGAATTTTAGAGACAGACATAGACAATTGTGAAATCGCTGGCTATCAATCAGGAGAAGGTGCTAGGGAAGCTGAAAGGTCTGAAAGAAATAAACCACTCGGATTCGATGGACTGCAGCCCAGATTGTTTTGGACACAGCTGAGGACTTTGACAAGGCATTAGCTGTAATTTTCCAAAAATCGTTGAAATCAGTGAGGGTCTCATAGGACTGAACAGTGACTAACGCAACATCTATCTTTAAGAAAGGAGGGTGGTAGAGGGAGGAAATTATAGGACTGCGGGGAATGAGAGGAGGTAGGAGAAGTGCTAAATACACCAGTATTCACACTGAAAAATGCAATTTTGTCGAGGAGAATATTGAGATACAGGCTACTAGACTGGATGGAATAGAGGTTCCGAAGGAAGAGGTGAGCAAGCAAATGAATTCCCTCTGGAAGTCGTGTAACAAGTATTAATAGAGATCCAGGAAAATAACATGAACGAATGTTTGATTTGAATTGAAGCCTGAACTCTGGTTCTCTTCCGAGACTGTGCCAGATCTGCTTAATACAGCATATATTACATGTTTTGCATTTGATTGTGAAAACATTTGAGACTGATTGATTTGCTGCAGACAACCTCTACAAGACATCACGGGTACGGCGATCAAGTTGTGCGTCTATCCCTGTCAAATGTTTTATTGCACAGGTGAGGCTTCCTGCATCGTGGATTCGTGGAGCACGTTCTTTGGAAATCCAGCAACGCAGCTGAGATCCGGCATTGGACCAGCGAGTTGATGTTCATGACAGCGATGGTCGGCTTTCGAACGAAGACACATCTCAAGCGATCATGTGACAAGTTCTTGCAGACAGTGAAAGTAAAGTGACACGACGATCCCTGATACCGCACCGCTAACCACGCCATCGCTTCGCATGGTCAGTGGGGGGATTGAACCCACGACCTTAGGGTTCTCAGTAGCACGCTCTAGCCAGATGAGCTAACCGACCCACGCTGCTGTCCACTTGAAAGCAAATGTCTATATTGCCAGAGCTCAAAACCACGGCGGCTGTTCATTTTCTGCTTCATATAGATCGCACGGTAGTCTGAAGTGTTTCCTTTTGTTGCAAAGCTTTTCAACAAAAAAAGCATTTACTTTCCCGAACGCGCATACTCGAGTTAACCATTTGCTCTGATATCCAAAATTAAGCACAATGTCCGGACGCATGCAATTTCAATCGAAATGCCACCAGCTCAGCTGCAGCTTGTCATGTTGACAAACATCGTCTGGAGAAACGTACTTTCAACGGTCGCACACTGTTCTTCTTGATACTCACAGACCTTTGGAGTCAGGGTTATGTGCTGCTGATAAACTGCTACGAACCTTATGACAAATGCATTTGAATTGTAATCTAACAGTGGGATACTTTCTGCTCCCGAACGACGCAGTTGCTTAGGTGTCAACAACAGCTCAGACGTCAATTGTACGTTTTGCTCAAGGACTCATGTTGCTTGTGCAATCTTCGTTTGACAGCATATTTTGCAAGTTATCACGCCTTCCTGCAGCGTTTACCAGCGACAGATCAGCTGCTAAGATGATTGCTTCAGACAGCATGCTACCTCCTACATTTGAAAATGGAAAAGGTGCAAACGTTTACAGGCTGAACACGCACTCACTATTTTGAGTGGCGCGTCAGAGGCTGGGAGCTGATCTTACGGAGGTTTTCCAATCATGAGGGACATGAATCGGGTAAATAGACGACTTCCTTTCGCTCAGATGGGGCATTGCAAAACGAGAGGGTATAAATCTGGGGGTGTGGGAGGGTGAGAATTCGATAGGCAGTGAGGGGCAACGGTGCACGCAGAAGGTGGTGCGTTTTGGAATAACTTGCCAGACGATCTGGTGATGGATGGTAAAATTCCAATACATTTAAGGAATTTGGACGTGTATTTGAAAAGGAAGGGTTTCGAGAGAAATTCCTCAAGTGCATGCAATCGCAGCTGGATCAGTTGAGGACATCTGTTCGGAATGGACGAGTTCGACCGAAGACTGTGTTTTCAGTGCTGTCCATATCTCATGGCTCTATGATAGTGCAGGTGAAATGATAAAAAAGATAAATAAAATAAACGAAGTAAAATTGTCTGAAGTTGTTGAATTCAAACAACTTCAGGAAATTTTATTTCAATTATTTTATTTATCTTTTTCAGTTGTGTTTTTTTCACTGTTCTGTACCTCTTATTTCTTGATTATCTCTCTTTCTCTCGCTCCCCACTCTCTCAATAACTTTTTCCTCTCCTCTTCCCGCTTTGCTACCCTTCTCCCCTGTTTTCCATTTTGTCTCTGCTTCACTCATCCACCACATATTTTGTCACATAGCACTGTCTTCAGCTTGCCTCATTCACGGCTCCTAATCTCCCTTTAATCTCTCCATACACTGTCATTATCACCTTTGCATCTGAAGCCTTGACTCACCTTCTGTCAGCCTGGTATAAATAGCTCCCTAATTCTCCCCCTTTTTTTAAATCTTTAACAAAGGTTCAGTTAGACTCCAAACGTCAGCTCTTTTCTCTCCGTGCAGATGGTGCCAGACCTGCTGAGATTTTCCAGCATTTTATCTTTTAGTTTAAGATTCCAGAATCCGCAGTAATTTGCTTTTATTAATGGTGCTATGATGTTGCTGGAGATATGATAACTCCAGTGTCGATGCATAAGAGGTGAGCAAGCGTGAGGGTGAATTCCCTCTGGAAGTCGTGTGACAAGTATTAATAGAGATCCAGGAAAATAACATGAACGAAGCTTTGATTTGAATTGAAGTCTGAACTCTGGTTCTCCTCCGAGACTGTGCCAGGTCTGCTTAAACTGCATATGTTTCATGTTTCGCATTTGATTGTGAAAACAATTGAGACTGATTGATTTGCTGCAGACAAAATCCACCAGTCATCACGGGTACGGCGATCAAGTCGTGCGTCTAACCGTGTCAAATGTTTTATTGCGCAGGTGAGGCTTCCTGCTTCGTGGATTCGTGGAGCACGTTCTTTGGAAATACAGCAACACAGCTGAGATCCGGCATGGACCAGCGAGTTGATGTTCATGACAGCGATGGTCGGCTTTCGAACGAAGACACAGCTCAAGCGATCATGTGACAAGTTCTTGCAGACAGTGAAAGTAAAATGCCACGACGATCCCTGACACCGCACCGCTAACCACGCCATCGCTTCGCATGGTCAGTGCGGGGATTGTACCCACGACCTTGGCGTTATTAGCACCACGCTCTAACCAGCTGAGCTAACCGACCAACGTTGCTTTTGGTTCGAAAGCAAATGCCTATATTGCCAGAGCTGAAATGTAAGATCGACAAGCAGGAGGCTGGAAGAACAAAGCAAGCCAGGCAGCATCAGCGGATGGAGAACTGAAACTTTTAGGTGTAACACTCCTTCAGGCCTGGGTCTCGATGTATGTACACCTGCAACTCAAGGAGAGTAATCGGAGGCAGCGTCGGTATGATGTGTTCCAGATAGGTGAACACAAGTGGAGGGCACAACCTGATTGTTCGTTGCCTATCTATGCAATTGCTTAGTCTCTGCAAGAAGTTGTTGATGAGAGGAATGGAAGGGAGGGGGAGAGGCCTCGGAGTGGTGTTGGTGGATGGGAATTGAAGCAGCTTGGAAGTCGAAAACTCAATGTTGAGTCTCCTGGCTTGTCATCACACAGGCAGAAAATGAGGTGACCTTTCTCATAATATGTACTCTGATTCGGTGTGGCAAAGGACGAGGCGAAGCATGGTCATATTAGTAAAGGAGTAGAAAGGGGAATTACAACGGACAGTGACTGGGAGATCAGGTTGGACCCTGCACACCAGGCTGAGATGCCCAGTGAAATGAGGCCTTACTTAACGTTTGTGATGCGTTGGGTTTTAAAACACAACCCATAACAAGATTGACAGTTAATGTTAGGGCCACGGGGAGTGTTTTCAAACAGAGGCATCCAGATAGATCCTAGAAAGTGGAGTCGCAGGTAGACAGAGTATATTCAGAAGGCAGTATATACACTTCACTTCATCTGATAGAACATTGAGTATAGGAGTTGAGACATCATGTACGAGAGAATGAAAGGCAACTTTTGGAGTACAGAGTAGAATTCATACTGCTATTGGAAGGATGTTATAAATATTTCAATTGACGTGATAGAGAATGGAGATTTTGATATATATGTATCCTCTGGATAAACACAATGCCATATTTTCCTTGACTTGGTTTAGGAGACCAAACCTGAACATATTAGTGCACAGTCTTCGAGATGGGTTCTCACTGAGTCCCTGTACAGTGCGGTAAAGCACTATTACTCCTGTCCTCAAATCCCGTTGAAGTGAATTTCAACATATCATTTATATTCCGAACTGAGTTCTGTTCTGTAATATTGCTTTCAGTAACTGGTGAACAACGACATCCTTTTTATTGCAATGTAACAGCTGCACGCTTGGTTACTCTATGTACACTGATTTGTGTGCAACTGTCATGCCCAGTTTTAACTTCTGTCTTCAGAACTCACTATGCTGCACATACCTCCAAGGTCTGCGCAGACGAAAACAAAACAAAACAACGTATGTCCCTTTATAGAATAACATTTTTAACCAAACCGTTTTCAAATGTTAGACTGCTGTTCTATATTTCCAAACAAAGTGTCCAACGTCACATCTAACCACGTTGCTCTTCATGTGGCACACATTGGCCCATTCACTCTGCCTGTGTCTATTACCAGGAGCGTTTTTACCTCCTCCCCACCCACTCCTCCTCACATCCAACAACGCTTTGTGCGGTCTAAAGTCTTGGAAATATTGCATTTGATTCTCTCAACCAAATGTTGGATGTGTATTGGGAACAGCTTGGGCCCAAGCCCCGGTTCCTCTCCCATATGAGGATCACTTTATTCCGGTGCTTCCAGACTTAGGGCTCCTCTGCTGGAACTTATCCGCTCTGATATCTTTTCTTTTTTTGAATTTCTCCCCCTGTCTTTTCTCTCTATCACTTACTGAGGTCGTGGCTTGGACAACATCTGCACCAGCGAGATCCTAGATTTTGAGCAGACTCAGGGCGTGGGCCTCGAGAGGCATCAAGCCGGGCACGGGGTACGTACCTCGAACTGGGCCCAGTCCAGAGAAGACTGAGTCCCGACTTACTTTTATGGAGCAAGCACGGGGCGTGGAATCAGCAGCAGGAACATCAGCAGAGGCGATGTGGGCAAGATAGGGCCCAGCAGCAAAAGGTGATGCTGAGGACTGGAGACTTCGTGTTTAGTTGGATCCTGGGTTGGAGTTGATAAAGCAGATGGTGGAACAGCATCATGGAAACATCGACGAGGAGGGCGCAGCGGTAAGCAAAATGTTTCTGACTGTGGCGACGAAGTGGTGATGGAGGAGTAACGGCCCAGCAGCAAAGATGGCTCCTGATGATCAGCAACATCGATGTTGGGAGGGTCTGGTGTTGGTGATGATGAAGCAGTTGTGGAAGGAAGGAGGTGCAGTGCCATCGATGCTGAGGAGATGCCGCAGAGCCCATGGTCTATTTTCAAGCTCCATCTTTTGTTTCTTCCATTTTCTTAAATTATTCACATCAGCGCTATTTTGTGTCGATAAGTGTATTTTATTCTACTTTTCTTGCAAAATACACCGGTGATCAACTTAAAATCAAATTAAAAACTTTGACTTAGTGTTTCCTGCAGCTCTCCCACTCTAAGTCAACATCTATTTATAACCCTCAATATCATAAATTTTGATTTTGCACTCTTGGCTTGGAGATTCATCAAAAGGTTTTCTTAAACTCGCAACACATTGCGTAGAGGGCCTGCCCATAATACATCTACCCGTCAGTTTCTCAGATATGATTCCCATTTCAAACTCTTCGTTGACTGTGTCTATGATCATTAATTTTAGTCCAAACAATTTCTCCAAAACCATTCATTTAACAGATTTCATTCTCATCCTTTTGACAAACAGCTTTGAAATTATGTCATTAAATGTTGCAGTCCAGCACAGATCCTTCGGACTTTGATGTTACGCCGATCTATGAAAATAATCTGATGTCCATTTAACCTTCTCAGTTCCATTATTAAAAGTATGTCTGTCCAATGCCATTTAAATGCTATTACCATCGGCGTCTCTACTACTGTTGCAGGCGGGTCATTCCATGCTCCTACTACTCTCTGAGTGTTGAAAAGGCCCCGAATATCTGACCGAAATCTATCACCCCACAATTTAATGCAATGTTCCCTCGTGTTAACCTTCACCATCCGAGGGAAAAGGCTCTCACAGTCCAGTCTATCCATCCCTTACATTTCCCAGTTTTCTGGGAAGATTTTAAAAAGAATTCTTCTGTGAAGATAGAACTGACATAGTTTCTTCATAGTCTGCCATTTCCTTGTTATACATTCTCTGGTTTCAGACTGTAACGAAACTGTGCTTCTTTTTCTGTTCCTATTACATCGATATAATTTTAGAAAGCATTAGAACTCATTTCTATAACCTTTGTTACTGTGTTCTCCGATAGCACAAGCAATTGCTGTCTTTAGCTTCGCAATCACTTACTTTCCACAAACGCAGAAACATCGACTCTGTACCATCAGAAATACAGCTTGATTCTCACCACTCCCAATTTCCGACAGGAGACCAATAACCTAGAATGTTATGAGACTTCAACTTCTCATCCAAGTTGTTCTTAATGGTTGTGGTGTTACCGGTGGCAACCACCTTCTCAAAAAATTCATTCCAGACCCCAAAACCATACGGGTGAAAAACAATTTGCAAATACTCTCTCGACATCAAACGCTTCACTTCAAAAGTGTGGTTCCTTGTTCTTGGCCTTCTGACTAAATGAACAGCTGCTGTATGTCGACCCTGCCCATTGCCCTCGAACTCTGAGCCTTCTGAAGCACATCCCCTGAGCCTTCCTTGCTCCTCAGCAAACAACCCGAGGTGATCCAGCAAGTATTTCATGGCGGAGATAATCCATTCAAGCGAACACGCTGGTGAATCTCCTCTGCACCCCCTCCAGTGCAACTACATTCTTTCTGTAATCTGACACCCAGAACTACACACCATATCCAAGCTATGTCCGAACCAAGTCCCTGTATGTCGTTAATAATCTATATATCGCTGAAGGAACGCGAGCGCCACAGAAATGGATGACTTCTTATCACACCTTTTACCCTGGCCAGATACATTGAGACCCGTGGATAAGAAACTGTGCACTTCCTCGTGTGCTGCCATTCATTGATTACTCCTTTGTCTGGTTAATTCTTCCAAAGTGCATCAGCTCTCTTTTATCAGGTTTACATTATTTCGGCCATTGATCTGCTCATGTGACCATTACATCTTTCTCTTCCGATAAGGTAAGATTTCCCCCCTCACTCCAACAAGCCGGCAAATATTTGCGTCAAACTCAAACTTATTGATCGCACTCTCCGCTGCCCCCGCCGCCCCGCAACCATTACATCAGCATGAGTTATGAATATCACAAATAAGACCGGACAGAGCACTGATTCCTGTGGTACACCAGGGGACACTGGTCTCCAGTCACACAAACAGCCTTCTATCGCCAGCCTCTGTCTCCTGCACCAAGTTGAAATTGGATGCAACTTGGTAAGTCATAAATGGGCCCTATCTGTTCCTTGATTATTCTGTTCCACTTGATATGTCTGTAGAATATCCGGGGATCTACACTAATCTTGCCTGCCAACGGTTTCCATGCCATTTTGTTTTGCCAGTTCCCTCCAAGTGAAGGGTTTCCTCCTTCTTGCTGTCTTATATGGTCTGTCACTTAGACTTGAATTATTTGCCTTCATTATAGAGTAGGAAGCTAGAGAGACATTCTGTTTATTTGTGAATTTTCTAAGTTTCACTTGTTCTTTGAAACGTTAGAGGACACAGGCGAGTTTCCTCATCAGATAATCTCGACATCAGAGGGAGAAACTGGGGAATATCCATTGGATTTCGTCTGTGGACAGTATAAATGTTCTGAGATTAGGACACCAAAGTTGTACACAATACTCCCGATACAATCTCACCAACACTCGGTGCAGCGGCCTCAAGATATATTTACTTCTGCATTCCGATTCCATTCATTGAAAGCCAACCTACCTTTAACTTTCCACTTACACGTATTTCTCCAAATATCATTGGCATTAATTGCATTGAAGAACCCATTATCAGTGACTCCTTATCAGTCTCATAGCCGTTCTTATAAGCATCATAATTTTTCAGAATTCTCTGGTTTCCACAAACTCTGGAATTCCTTTGAACCCACTTCCTTTTAGGAACACAATCTCTAATTTCTTAATTTAACCGTTGTTGTGTCACCTTCATTTTTTTTTACTGTTTGTACCTTAGAAAAATATAAACAGTTTTCAGACGTTGCAGCAATTCTAAAAGTAGCGAACACTGCTGTCTCCCACTGAATATTATTAGATTAGATTAGATTACTTAGATTAGATTACTTACAGTGTGGAAACAGGCCCTTTGGCCCAACAAGTCCACACTGCCCCGCCGAAGCGTAACCCACCCATACCCCGACATCTACATTTGCCCCTTACCTAACACTATGGGCAATTTAGCATGGCCAATTCACCTGGTCTGCACATCTTGGACTGTGGGAGGAAACCGGAGCACCCGGAGGAAACCCACGCAGACACGGGGAGAACGTGCAAACTCCACACAGTCAGTCGCCTGAGGCAGGAATTGAACCCAATACTTTACCAATTCACTGTAACCAACTTGACCCTTCAGCCTTGGGGTGTCAATCTAGATTGACGGTAATATTCAAACATTCTATGTTGTGTGCAGTCGCCGAGTAAAATGTAATATATGGTTGTCATTATTGCGAAAATACTGCCTCATAGCAAGTTTATTAATTAATCATTCTGACCACGCAACACCAAATGTTAAAAGCCTGGTGTCTAGTTTGGTTCACAACATTATCTTCAACCTCCCTCATATACACTATGGAATTCACTTTTCACAGTCTAAGCAGTCACTTAGTTAAGGATTGTTTAGATGTAACTCGAGATCATCCAGTATTACTGCAGCACGCCTGATTCTGGATATCAAATTTCCAGAGCGCATAATGCACAAATTTGTGCAGCAGTTTTCGACAATGTTTGCTTTACCTTGCTGTTTGTAATTTCCACCTAAACTGATTCTGTGTAAGATGCGGGATATGGTCTGTGTCGTTATCAGTGATAGACGTGGACAAGACATTGAGTGAGGCTCACCTCGACACAAAGAAGATCTGAAGAAATGTCCAGCAATAGAGGACAAGCAGTAATAAGCATCCCCGCTCTGCCAGCATAAGTTCGAAGATATGCTCCCTGCTCTCTCACACTCACTGTATATCCGTTATAATACCTTCCCCCGAACGAGGCAATGTTCCAACATTGTCCCCCTTGAACGCAGCACAATGCTCCCCTCACTCTCTGTCGCTTTCACGCTATTTTGTCCTAATAACACTGTATGGATTCAACACTGTGGATTAACCACCTTCGGACACCTCACTGTAAAGCCACTATCCCAACCGCTACTAGTTAAACCAACATGAACAGTAGGGCCACCAACTTGCATTCTTACTCACTACCTGCCTTCCTCTCATTCCAGGAGCAATAGCCTGGGAGTAGGACAGAAGGGTGCAAGCCAGGTATTGGAGTGCCCGATGTCCATTCCTTCACACTCCTCTCCCGCTCCTTCCACCCACCCACCCCAACAATCCTAATGTAGATTCGAGCCTGACACATGCCGGAGTTGACCGGAGCGAATCGTGTGGACATTGCGAATCATCCACGTCCAAATAACAATGTTCAGTGGAGGACATTTCTCACTTTAACCACTCTGTCTGTTCCGATACTTCTCTCCCTCTCAAAACAACAAATATCTGATCGCAGAGTTATACAGAGACATGTGTAAACACCCCAAAAAACTAACACTCTGATTACATACATAGAGATAGACACGCACACATGTAGAGGCGGACATAGATATATACAATCACAAACGCCCAGTCCGTGACACAGATGGACAGATATGCACACAAAATTCACAGTCACATTAACCAATCGACAAATGCACTCATAGAGCCACACGCAGATATTGGGTTCTTTAAGACAAAGAGATCAGGTTTTGATCAATAACCGGTTCAAGGGTTACGGGGTGGAAGCAGGAGAATGATGTTGAGAAACATATAAGCCATCATTAAACGGAATATCGGATGGGTTGGGCTGAATGGCCTTGATCTGTTCCAACTTTATGCGTATGTGGTGTCATGCTATCTGGTATTCTCTTCCCGAGATAGGAGCGAAGGCTGAGTTTGAACCATGTTTGCTGGAAATAGTAATGTGAGACAGATTTGATCAGCTGAATTGTATTGCTAAGTATTGCCTCCTTAGTTTTCAAAAGAGGTGGCGATGTCATGTTAGGTTAACTCAGTTATAAAATTAGGGCTTCAGCATCTTTAAAGTTGTGTTACCTGTGGTGTCCTCATCCTCAGGCAGAAGTGAAGATTCGGTTATTGGAGTTATTCAAGGCTGAGCTCGACTGATATTTGCTGGGCAATAAAGTCAATGTTTATTAGGTCCAGACAGGAGGGGGTTGGTCAGACACAATCAGATCGTCAGATATAATCGGATAGTGGGATTCAATTGGATGGTCAGAGACAGTCCGACAATCAGATATAATCTGATCTGCCATGAGGATTCTGAATGGTGCAGACAACTGGCCAACTACTGCCTCTACCCATGTGTTGGTCTCTCAACCCACCCTTCGAGGTTGTTGCAGAGGGAGAGGACAAACGCGTTCAGCCAGTAAGGATCTTTATAATAAGACGAGGGGAAAGAATTCTGCCCCTCGAAGACGTTACACAGGAATAAAGACTGACGTCATTCAGTTTATTGAGTACATTATGCAGCCCAGGAGAAGGCCATTCACCACGCCTGCATTGTGAAACAGGAAGCTGTCACGAACAAGATAGAGAGCGTTGTTTATTTTCAAGTGGCAAAGTTGTTTCTTATGTTAATGCAGGAGATATAAATATGGATCAGTAGTGATCAATAATCATCATCAAAGACTTGGATGAAGTGACTGCATGGATTGAAGCTCAATTAGTTTGTCAGCCAAAATGCTCTATCATTATGTCATCAAATGGAGGTAGTGAATCAGCAATTTTGAGGTAGACATGGAAGGTTACTGACCAACCCTTCTGCAGAAACAACAGACCTATCTTCACAAGAAGGATATAACAATGATAAACAATTCATATAGAGAGAGATTGCTGAGCTCTGTGATTCAGACGGTTTCGTTCTCCTGGTTAATGAAACATGTGAAGGTATTTTGCAGATAAATAAGTATTTTGAAAGGTAAATGGAATGATGCAGGTTTATTCATAGACTATCAGGTTTAATAGTAGGAATGTTTTATTTCATCTGTCCAGGGAGAATCTGACGACAGCAGATGCTGTAGATAAGAGTCGAAAAGTGTGGCACTGGAAAAGCACAGCCGGTCAGGCAGCACATCAGGAACAGGACAGTCGACGTTTCGGGCATTAACCCTTCCTCAGGAATGTTCTGGAAACCTCAACTCTCTTGCTGCACGGATGCTGCGTGACCTGCTGTGCTCTTCCAGTATAACACGATTCGACTCCGCATCCGTCCAGCGCATTGTGTGCATTTTTGATTCCCGAAACTCAAGAAAAATTTAAAATTCATTCAGAAGATTTTCAAAGATGTTTCCCTGTATGTGTTAATGGAATGAAGGCCTTTTGATATGAAGCATTATTTGATTAAGTCTGAGATGAGAAATCTTCTTGAACCATACACGATTTTGAGCAAAGAGCATCAGATGGAAAGCTATTTTCTCTTGGAAAGGAGACCAAAACGAGGGAATATTTATTCCAAAATCAATATATTGATTTTAACGCAGATATAATGAAAGCATCAAACAATTTAAAAAAATACCTAGATCGATATAAAAATCTCATCAAATTCTAAAGCAGATGTTCTTTTTGATCATGAAAGGCACTGTGTACGAAAACAGCGATGATTCACATTCATATAGTCCATAATTATATACTCCAGAGAATGTCCATGAAGAGCACATAAAGTCCCGTTTGGTGTTCAGTTGACACTATTGTATGTTTCAACACGGAAAGGATGATAAATATTACCTGCCTTACGAGGAGCGATCTATTGCTCTCTTTCATCTTACTTTGTTCTGGCTGACAGCAAAGTGTGAGAGCACAAAATCCCTGAGTCATCTCCACCACTCGTGGAGATATCCTGATGAGGATTCATTTGAATCTGTCCACCTACTTCAGCGAAGGGAATTCAACCAAATTCAACTTTCCTGGGAAGAAATCTCTTTACCCGCAGCTTGTGTGAGCAGACTTACCTCAGATGACATAATGACATTTCTACATTCTATTATTTTTCATTTGTTATGAATTCAACTGTTATGAAGCTATGGAACATTTTCATTTTCTGTTTGTCTTAAGATGTGTGTGTGCGTGTGTGTGTGTGTGTGTGTGTGTGTGTATGTGTGTGTGTGTGTGTGTGTGTGTGTATGTGTGTGTGTGTGTGTGTGTGTGTTTGTGCCTGTCTCACATCTTACAAGAAATTGAAACAGTTGGAACTTATACCATTCGCCTTATAACGAAACTTTCAAATTTGTTGCAACTAGTGGTGGAGTGGGGCTGCAAAAGGTATGAGTGATATGGAACATTGATCACAACGCGCATACGGAATTCTGAAATGGCTGTACAAGTAGGAATTCCCTTTCCCAGACGTTTGTGGTGCCCAGTGTTTGCATTGATTCAAAGTTACGTTTGTTAAACATTTCACAGACAAGTAAATGAAGGCAAATGGTATACGAGAGAAAATGGCTACTGAGACCACAATCTGATTAGCTGCGAGCTTTGTGTCTCCTGGAGCTGTGACAAAGTGTCCAATGACCCACTCCTCATCTGTCAGTGATCCCCCTCACTGAGACGCTCTGGCTCAGTCCTTCACACACACAGTGTTTAGGGATGGTTAACATTTCCTGCTGCTGTTGGCCCAGTTGGATTAAATTTGCCATCTTCTCCCTGGAACCAATCTATTGGTCTTCTGGAATCCGTTTAGCTGTCAGCAATACAGTTCTGTCATATTATTGGAGACAAATGATCTGGAATTTCAGCCAGTATTACCAGGGTGCTCACAGGCTAAGTCAACAGAGAACGGGATGCAGACCATGAGAGTTTCTAAATAAAATTTCCATCTCATCTAATTCTCCTCATGCTGTCTGCTAATCTGTCTAACTTCACTCTCGTCCAACACCCCTTCCTCTCGCCCAGAGTGTCACTCCCTTTTTCTCTGCACTTTGTTCATTGCCCTTCATTTTCTTTCTCTCAGTCTCTCTCTCTCTCTCTCTCTCTCTCTCTCTCACACACACACATTCTCACCTCTCGAATACCATTCACTCTGTTTTCAGATCGTGCAGCTGGAGAGCTCATGGAAGCACGATGGGCTGAATAGATTCCATCTATGGTCTGAATGTTCTGAGCTTCTGTGACCCACAAAAAAAAATCTTCAGATCCCTGCAGAGACAAACTTACCAGTGAAGAACATAGTGCATAATCAACTATTATCTCCTCTGTTCCCTGATACGCAGGGGCCTATGCGTTCAAACAATATCGGTTAAAGTTCGAGCAGGCAGTAGGACGTTCCCTAGACACTATTGCAATCAGGATGCAATAAATTGTTCCCACATATCAAATGTATGTTTCTCTGATAGCTGCTCCTGCCAAATAACTCCCACGAGCTCCCGCCTTGTACTGACATATTTGCCTTCCCCAAATTCAGAAGCTTCACCCAACCCCCTGACTTATCCATGATCTTAGCTATCTTAATATTAAGGAGATGTAATCATCGTTTCCAAAATGCTCTCCTCCTGCAAGTTTAGCCACCTGACTCACCTCATTAGCAAATACAAGATCCAATCTAGCCCATACTCTTGTTGGACTATTCACAAGCTGTTGAAAGTTGGCCTCTTGAACGTATTAACAATTTCTGTCCCGTCTGAGCCTCTTTCTCCAAAGTAGCTCCAGTCAATATTGTGGATGTCCAACTCACCCACTATGACCAGTCTGTTTTTCATCCACCTTTCAATAAGTGGCTGACATATTTGTTTCTCAATGTCCCGGTGGCTACTGGAGGGCCCCAAAGCATAATCCTGATATGGTAATTTCATCCATTTACATTTGAGCTCTACCTGCATTGCTGTAGTGGTTGGGCACTCCAGTATATCCTCTATGTGTGCATTTTCCCCGATCCATAATGTAACTCTTCCAGCTTTCTACCTTGCGTTTTACGTCATCTAACACAACAAGAACCTGGAAAGTTGAGCAGCCAGTCCTGTTCCCCTCTCAACGAAATCCATGCATTGGCCATACATACTCCCATGTAAGGTTTCAGGCTCTAAGTTCATCTGCATTAATCTGTGATGCTCCTTGCATTGAAATAAACACACTTCAGCCCAACTCCATCAGATAATGACCTGTTAATTCGTTTGAATTTCCCTCATGTAAATAATTCTACTCTACTGTCCGTTGGCAGGAGATTACAAAAGACTGAAACAGGAAACTATTGTGAACAGACAATTCTCATTTCCTCTCTTGTCCCTTCAGTCTCAAGTTTGGATTATGCATGTCGTCGAATTGCAATAAGGTGTTGCATAATAATTTTGAATAATATTTATTCAAGCAACTGTATCCAGCCACTCACTGCAACTCTTTCTGGACCAATTGGATTAACTGGTCAATTTTTCGTCTCTCAATCAAATCTCTGTAATATTTTAATGTAGTTATATATACTCGACTAAGCTTCACTTTCATCCCTCTAACCTGTCATAAACCTCACATTAAAATCAGCACACTTCAGACTGCCAGTCTGACTGTTTTCAGTAACTTCTGCCTGTTTGTTGTTGGTCTAAGCTGTACGGATGTTAGTCTCTAGCTCCTCCTCAATCCCTGTACTTGTGTACCTACTGCTTTGGTTCCCACTCCCTCCCGCCACACTCGTTTAAATCCTCCTGATTGACAGTAGCAAACCTGCCTGCCAGGAGATTGCTGCCAGTTCAGGTGTATCCCGTTCTTCTTGTGTAGCTCCTCCTGATACGGGAATCCCAATGATCCACATGTTGGAACAGCTGCCTCCTCTTCCTGCAATTTGGCCATGTACATTGCTGTCCTCCAATTCCGAAACAATCCGACATTGGCATATTCCAGTCGTTCCCAAATTCAAATATCATTTCAGCACAACTCCAGCAACAATTTGCTTTCAGA
The DNA here is from genome assembly GCF_047496795.1 of Chiloscyllium punctatum. NCBI lineage: Eukaryota > Metazoa > Chordata > Chondrichthyes > Orectolobiformes > Hemiscylliidae > Chiloscyllium > Chiloscyllium punctatum. The sequence goes on from NW_027310047.1 coordinate 105,996, forward strand.
TTGATCGGTTTGATAATTACAACTTAAGTGTGACCTCAATAACCAGGAAGAGGTGTCTGGAGAATCACTCCAATGACCACAGGATCTGATAACTATGACCTCCATGAAACCTATTTGACGAGCCATACAAATGGAACAACTTCTTGCAGATGGACAACGATAAGCAGAAGCTAATCCATAAGATCAGAAAATGTCAGGGCACAGGAGTGCCATTAGCCTGCTTACTCTGCTTATTATTTAAAGGGCTATTAGTTACTCTATTGGTCTAAATTGGAGGGATTTTACTTCGCATCCCTAGAGAGTCAGAAAGTGCCCAGTAACTTTCAGTGTGCAGCCATGCGGAGAGAGTAACCACCGACAGGCGATGGGTTTTGGAGAGTCGCAGGGCTGTCAAGGAAAAGGCTGCATGTCGTAACGGATTGGCTGAAGCAGTGAGAAGACAGAGTGTGCAGTCGGGAAAGACTGCACTAACACAAGTGGCCAAGCAAGATTCCCAAACACCCAGGGGAGCGCGAGCACCGGGGCTGCTTTTATAACAACCTGCCGCATTTACAACATTTCTCCATAAAGGAAAATCAAAAATACTGCAGATGATGGAAACCGGAAACAAACACGGAGACATTCTGTGTAGAGAGAAAATATGAAGTGGATTCTTCTAATGCAGACACGAGGGAAATGTGCAGACTCCAAGCCAACATGCAACTGAGATTAGAATTGAATCCGGGTCCCAGGCTCTGTGGTGCAGCAGTGCTGTCCCAACGTGCCACGCGATAATGAAATTCGGGATTATTATAGTTACATACTTACTTTGTAATTTTCATTCACTGGAGTACTCTCACTCAGTCGGTGTAAGATTTTGAAACTTTTTTTTACCGCAGCAGAGGACAAGTAAAAACAAAACAAGGTGGAGAAGATGAAACTTAATACCTAGCTCGCCATAGAAAAGGAGATTGCAAGAGTTTTGTTCAGAGAAATCAAAGGAAGCAAGAGGGTACTTTGGACCACTGGCAAGTGACGCTGATGCCAGAGAAGCAGGGAAGAAAGAATTGGGGAATGAAATAAACAGGCACTTTGTGTCACTCCTCACAATCAGAGACACGAGTCGCATTCCAGATCTTCAAGAAAGTCAAGGGCAAGAAATGAGTGCAGTGATCTGCACTGAGGCGAATGAGCTTGGGAAGCTGCAATGTTTGACGATCGACAAAACACACGGGCAGGAAGGGTAAGAAACAAAGGCTCTGAATGATCGAACGGAGTAGATTGTGGATGCACTAGTTGTGAATTTTCAGGGAAAACTGCCTTCAGAGAGAGTCCCAGCGAAGTGGAAAACGAAAATGCAAAATTTCTGTGAAAGGAAGGAAGGCTAACGCCAAAAATAAACATCGGCTAGTAAGCCTGACATCAGCCATTAGTAGGATTTTAGAAAAAATTATTAAAAGTGAGATTGCAAAGTACTTGGAGGTGCATAGCAATACAGGGCTGAGTCAGCATGTCGCTGTCAAGGAGAGGTCCCACTTGACAAGACTGTCAGAATTCTTTCTGAAGAGAATGGGCAAGTTTGCAAAGGAGGTCTGTGATTTGTGTAGCTAATAGTCAGTCCATTAATTTTTATCTGCTTTAAATTGAATTTTCTTAATTTATTTGTTCCAACTTGCATAACCAAAGATTCAAAAACAGATATTTTAAAAAAAAACTAAAATTCAACACTGGTTAAATAAAATAAGTATGGAGAGTGAGGTAATAATTTGTTTCTGCATGGTGTGGGAGACAGTGGACCCCATTGTGGCTCACAGTGATCATTTATGCAATAAATGCTGTTTGCAGGAAGAATTCCAGCTCAGAGTCGATGAGCTGGAGTCAGAGCTACAAAGCTAGCGACATATCAGAGAGGGGGTGTGTTACCTCGATGCTCTCATCCAGGAGACAGTCACGCTCCTTAGATCAACTAACTCAAATTCTGCCAATGGTCAAAGACAGGCGGGTGTGGCTATAAATAATTCAGGTAGAGGGTTTCTGGAGGTAGAGTTTCAGGACCATCAGCCCCTGTCTGTGTATAACAAATTGAAGAGTCTTGATCCCTGTGTGGCTGGAAATGGGGTCTGCCGGGAGTAGGAGCCGATTGGCCGCAGCACCAAATTTAATAAACCATTAGAGGAGAAGAGAAGAGAAATATTGTTGTAATTGGGGAGATTATGTTTAGAGGCATAGACACTGTTCTCTATGATCAGGATCGATGGTCCTGAAGGTTGTGCTGCCAGCCGAGTCTTCGGGTTTGGGATATCTCATCTGGGCTGCAGATGAATGTGGAGTGGGAGGAAAAATATCTATTGGTCGTGGTCAATGTAGGCAACAATGACATAGAGAAAGCTAGGGCAGAGATTTTGCTAATTGATATGAACAGCCAAGTGCTAAATTAAAAAGCAGAACTGTTTTGCTAATTTAGCCAGGCGTTAATTGGCACAGTGTTAACAAACATTTGCAGGTAGGTGCGTGTCTGAAAGATTGGTATGGGATAAATGGGTTTCAATTCATCCGACATTGTCACCTGTACTGGGGAAGAAGGGACCAATTCCGATGGAATGGTCTTCACCTGAAACGTGCTTGGATGAGAGTACGAGGGAATGACACATCTAGGGTTGGAGGCAAGGCATTGTACTAAATGTGATGGAGCTGTTATATGGTTATAGGGGAAATTAGAAAACCTGAATTGAAGAAGGAGGCAAGAGTGCAGAAATCGGTGGTGTTATTAAAATCACCAGCACATACGCATATAGGACACAGGTTTAACAATCACATTTTAAGCACACTGGACAAACTTAAGGTAATGAGAACTGGGATAGGAAATGCCAGACTGAAGGTATTATATCCAAATGCATGTTGTATCAGGACTAAGGTAAATGAGGTTGTAAGGCAGATCGAAATTGGCAAGTGTAATCTGGAGGGTATCACGGAGACGTGACTGCAAGGGGTTCAGGATTGGTAGCTGAATATCCAAGGCTACACGTTCTATCACAAAAAAGGCAAGTGGACAAACGTTGTGGGGTTGCCATATTAGTAAGAAATGAAATTAAATCAATAGTAAGAAACGGGGTAGGGTCAGATGATTCAGACTCTGTCTGGGTAGAATTAATGAACCAAAAAATGTGAAAAACACAGTTGGCATTATGTAAATGCCTCCAAACAGTAGTCAGGAGCTGGGGCGCAAAATACACAATGGAGTCGAAAAGATGTGTTAGAAAGGCACAGTTATCCTGGTGGATGTCAATGGGAAAATCAAGTTAGTACTTTATTGAAACAAAATGATTTTTTGGAATACCTGGTGAAGGGAGATGGATAACTGGGGCCCACGTGAGAACCATGCCCTCCCCTCACCTGACAAAAAAGGAGGAGTTTAAAACAGAAGTTTTTGTGAACGAGGACGGGCTCAGCCAGAATGAGGATGGTGGTGGCGGCTATGTGCGATCCAGCCCGGTGCTCCAGGAAGAAGCAGAGAATCCTGAGATCATCCTGTTGGGCGATATATGTGTAAAGCGACTGCACATTCATGGGAAAGAGAAGGGGCTGGAGGTTGCAAAATGGAAATTCCGAAATTGGTGTGAATTGTCAGCGAAATCACGGATGTACAGGGACAGGGACTGGACCGTTGAGAAAATACTGAGCCAAGGCAAGAAGTGTTGAGTTGAATGACGCAGGAGAAGCTGAAGCAATGGATCTGCCCTGGCATTTTTCTCTGTGAATTTTCTGGAGGATATTGAAGTAAGCTGTGCTTTCAGAGGATCATCCGCTTGGAGGATGATGGCTGAGAGGGGCAATGACCTGATGAAGTGTGGTCAGTTATCGCAGTTGATACAATGGCCCCAAGTTCCATGGCGGGGTCATGCTCCAGTGGAAAATAGGAGGAAGTATCTGAGAGTTGGCACTCAGTCTCTGGAATGTAGGGGCCAGTACACCTGAATACAACATTACTATCCTGATTGGCACATGTTACATTTTAAAGTCAAAGTTGAAACTAAACACACAGATAGTCACAATTTCGGGGCAATATAGGTTCGTTTGATTGAGGGCGATGCAGAAAGACTGAGGCAACCATTGTCCTGAATGTATTGATCAAGTGCAGATAAACGAGCAGAGGGCGGAGTTCAGGTGGAGGGGAAGCTTTCGACCTGGGCCAAGGGGGTCCGTGAGATGGGGAGATTACTCTTGCCCAAAGGAATCAGCACTGAGGCGAACACAGCAGAAGAAGAGTTCAATTCCGTGTCGGGTTCGAAATTCAGTAGTTTGGGACCGGAGAGGGACAAAACTGCATCATGGTGTGATATTTCACGAGATATCATGCAAATATGAAATGATTGGTGGAGGGGATAGCGTCAGATGGCAGGGGTGGGGAAGATAGGAAGGTTCCAGACGGACATGGGCATCTCTAAGATGTTGCACCTTGTGGGCCTTGATGCCTCAAAGGAAAATGAAAAATTTCTGGTTAGCACGGCGAAAGAGCAAGAAAACTGTGGACTGGTGCAGCTTTGAGCCAATGTAATGCGACACTGATGGAGAGAGAAAATGTTGAGATCAGTTGCATTGACATCACATGATCAGTTTTCAGAAAGTAACTCACTGTAAATAATCGGGATTGTAACCGTGTTGCAATGCCCTAATGTAACTGGTGTAACACTCAACCAGCAAGTACTTACGTTTCTGAGACGTCAGACAAAACTGTGAAAACATCATTATATGTTGATATTTTTAAATAGGGAAATTTTATCCATGGATTCTGGAAGGCATTCGCAGAGTTTATTTGTCAATCAAAAAAGCTCTAGGGAAGCTGAAGCGTGCCGTCTTCTCCCCCCACCTCTGTTTAATCTCAGCGGATTCACACTCAGATATAATGGGATTCCAAGCTAACAAACAATAGTGAAAGAACAAATTATAAGTCCCAAGTCAGAATCGTATGCTGCTTGGAAGACAACTTGCACGGGTTGGTTTTCCGACTGTTTTCTGAGAAAATTACCAGGACAGACTTTACTCCGATTCCCATTGATCACAGTTTTCTCCAGGTCTTTGATACAACATAAGTCAAATACTACTTCGATGGGAAAGGAGATGACTCTGATCCCATCTGACATAACCTTGGAGCATCAGTTACAGTAACACCAAGCCAATGGACAGAAGACAGCTTGCTTGAACAATGTGATTGCTCTCCTCAAAATGTTTATAGGAAAAGTGGTTCATGGACTTCTGATACTGAGGAGATGAGCCTCACTTTATGATGAGGCTCTTTGGTTAAGCACTGTGACAGAGAGAGAGAAAGCTCCACTCTGCTCCATGGGGAACAAATATACACTGTTCAAGGTGCCTCGGAGAGGGAGAGACACACACTATTGTCAGTTCCTATTGTACAGTGCTCATCTCAGTTTCATCATTCACTGATGACCAATAGCAACACGGATGTCAGCAGATTGTGTAAGCCAAATTGGAAAACAGAAAGGGAATGGATGCCCAGGGTAATTGGGAGTAACTGGGAACTGGTATAAGTTACAGCAGCAGTGGCAGTGGCAGCAGAACCGTGTGAATAGAGATCACTTGGTAAAGAGTGTATCGCAGCAGAAGGGATACAGCAAGGGTAGAAGGAATATAAGGAAACAGAACGAAGGAGGAAGACGAGTGGAGGATGAATTCTTAATCACAGTACAAAGCTTGTTTTTGGACTCGGGAGTTTGGACATTAAAACATCACTGTTCAGGAAAATCGGTGTCGGATTTCTGTTGAAAAGTAATAATTTTGTTTCCACATTTTTTCTTCCAATTGATTTTTGTTCAGATTGCACATTACCTGTATTCTTGTAACTCTATCAAATGCAGAGAATATGATTTCTTTTCTCCCTGACTGTGACGTCTCAACATTGTTTCACTTTCCTTTTTTACCGTACGAGAAACAATGGGCGTTTGTTCGAACAATTTGCTTGCAATTTAAGGTAGAGAAGAGAATATAATATGCTCTCCTGATATGGGTCCTTAATGTAGAATTTAATTGAATCTCTATCCTCATCACACATGCTCTGTCAAACCATGAATGAGTCCGTCTCCATCCTGCAGAGGAAAAATGGTCTTCAGCTCTGAATATTGCCGTGAATGTTACAAAGAACATACTTCAGTGCCACATGAAATACAAATGTTGTAGTGCAAGGTGCAAATCTCCAGACCATCCTAAATTATTTATAAGCTTTATGAAAAGTACATGCGGATAAGCAGAATGTAAAACGTCAATTCAGCTTCTGTGTTCACCTTTGAATTTCCGATTTGTAAATTCTATTTGTGGCTCCCAACTGATAGGACTTAACGACATCAATGTTGAAATTTAACAATAATAAATGTGACATGTTACACGTCAGAAGGAAAAAAGACAAGGGAGTACTCAAACCATGAAGGGGCGTTAAATTTGTTCAGGATGCAGGTGTACAAGATCATAAGGATATGGAGAGGATGAACACCCAGCAGCTGCTTCCCTTAGTCGAAGGGTCAAAAACAAATGAGCACAGAGTTCAAGAGAAAGGCAAGAGACTGTGAGAGCATTTGTGGAATTTGCTTGCCACCGAGAGGGTGGTTTGTTTCTGGAATGTTTTTTTTTTCTGGGAGGGTGGTTGATCCTGACAGACAGTGTTAAAAAACCGTTGGATATGCAATTGGTGGTGCAGACTCATGGTAAGAAGCGATATGTTCTGATATATATTCTGATTTATTTTGAAACAATAAACAATGGTACTTCCCTTTTTGTTCCTTTGACTGTAGTCAGTAAGTGGCTATATTACAAATCAGTGACATCTTCTGGACTATCAATACTTACTCAAGCTACGGTAACCCAGCCCCCTCTTGGATCACGCAGGATAATTCACATGCTCAGTTCAAGTTGTGTCCAACAATAATATCAACATTATTTCAGTTTTTTGCAACAATTATGATAACTTCAGCAATAACATGGATGCGGTTTTCCCTTCATTATAATAGACTTCCAGCTGTGACCGTGTTATTTCCCTGAAGCGTAATAAACTACTTCCCAGGTATGTGCTTGGACAAAGAGCAAGTTCTCCAGTGTTTTACTGTCAGGTAGTCATCATAGCATTCACCACCCCACTCAACCCCACTCCGCCCAGCCTCCAAGGCCTAATGAATTATCAATTGATCCCTTGATGAAGTTCCATGTTCCTGTGACTTGACCGAGTGCATCCAAATAGAATGTTGGTGTTTACGTAAGACCGCACTGAGAAGGAAGGAAAACACCAGTGTCCCGATTGAACCCAAATCCATCCTTCAGCACCATTTCACAATGCTCAAGTACTGCACATGGCTATGTCCCTATTCCAAAATATGTGGACACCATTTAGGTTTAGCGATGAGCAGCAAACTAAAATATATCTGTAGTTTGGTCAGGCAGTAAGAATCTCAAACAGGAAAGAATCCAAAAGCCTTTCCTTGAAACCAGACATTTAACTGGACGAGTCAAGTAAACTCAGCATTTCAGATGCTGATAATTCCGTCATGAGTCATTCGTCTCCTAAAGCTCTCCAATTTCTCTCCATTATCTAGATGGCACCTGGCCAGGGAATGTGATGGAATTCCTCCTGGTCCCCGGATGAGTGCGAATGCAACAACTGGTATCGAGGAGGAAGCAGGAGCTTGTTTAACATCTATTATCAGTAATACTACCTCCTTGAAACATGACACCAAAGATGCACTGCTGGGACTTTGTCCCAACAGCACTGTGGATTATCAGCTGGACCGGAACTTCTCAACGGCAAATAACAATGGTCTTGTTCCGTTAAAATCTCAAAGGATTTCAAAAGAAAACTCAGTTTTCTCATAATCATTCAACAATGATGAGCTTATCACTATCTCTGCAATTGTATGATTTCAGAAACCTTTTCGTGCATAGGTTGAAATTAAAGTCTAACAGACAGCTCAGGTCACAAATAATACAAGATAACAGAACACTTAAGAAGCTGCTCTCGACAGTCTTAAAATATCAGGACATATCAGCTACAGATCTAAAGTAAAGAGGATTTATGAAGTTTTTTTTGTTTCTGGCTGGAATAGAATTGTTGGAGTGAAGGGAATCTTTGCATGCTGTATGCCTCTATGATATTAGGCTTTGAAAACATAAAATATAGTCTCACTATTTGTATCGCTGTGTGCGTCACATGGTGAGGAATACCATCTCCAAGGTCACACTGCATCCTAACCTGAATCTATACCATTGCCCTGTCACTGTCTATTGTACAGAACCTTGCGCCTCTCTTTGAAATATATTTGTTCGTGTCCCTGCACCACGAGGAAAGCTGGGGTTCACCACCATATTCTGAATGGAAATTAGACACAGGCAATAAATACTGGTCTTGCTCACGGAATTTACTTCACGAGAATAACTGAACGGAATCTGCATTCTAAAGATATCCATTCGACACCATCTGATTTCTAACGCAGTTGTAATGAGGCTTTCACTTTGTATTAAAGTCTCTGATCTTTGTAAAACTATAAAGCTTCCGGAAGTGCTTTCCCAGTGCTGTGTAAACATCGACGTTGGAGGTTGTGCTCATAATTCAGCAAGGGAGATTCTTTGTGGACATGAGAATGCTTTCCTTATTTTTCAGTACCTACGGACAACAAAAATGTCGATAATAATATCAGAAGAACGGTCTTGGCCATCCTGAACAAACTCTGCAATGGGGGAAGATCATTGAAGGTCGGACTGTGGCCTCAAAGTCACATTCCAGGCAGAATTTTGCCAAAGACTGTGGGTTTGTAGAAAGCTTACATCAGGAGTCTGTTCTGTGAGTTTGCAGTGATCTGCTCGGACGAGGAGACACGCCACTCTCAAGCATCCCAAAAGTCCACCTTTTTGGAACACCATGCGTTCCCCCCTTTCATTCATTCTCCATTCCTCTGCTCTAAACAACGTCGGCAAAAATGCAATAAAGACAAGTCCCCCTTCTCCTCACTTGCCAGACTATCTGGGTCCGCATCCAATGCATCATCCTAAAACACGTCTGCCACCTCCAACTAGAACGACCACAAAAACATCTTCCCATCCCAACCGTCCTCCACCTTCTGCAAGGACCGTTCCTTCAGACAACTCTTGGTTTCCGCCACGCTCCCCACTAAACGCCCTGCACCATCATGTACCTCACCCAGCAGACGAAGAAAATGTAACACCTGCTAGTACACCTCCCCCTCACACCAATAAAAGGCACCAAACAGTCCTTCCACGTGAGACAGAGCTTCTCCATTCTACATCCAAACTAGGAAAAAGCGAGGACTGCAAATGATGAAGATCAGAGTCGAGAGTGTGGTGCTGGAAACCACATCAGTTCAGGCAGTATTCGCAGAGCATCAGAATTGAGAATTTGGGCATGTGCCCTTCATCAGGAATTATTCCAAACGAAGAATGTATTTCAAAAATGTCATTTCCCCTGCGCCTTGAACCACCCTGACCTGCTGCACTTTTCAAGCCAAACACTCTAGAGTCTCCTCCAAACTACTTTACTGCATCAGGTGGTCACGATATGGTCTTATCTACATCGGGGAGACCAGATTGTATCATAGGGAATGTTCCACGAAGCATTCCAGCCGAGCCCAAAGGGGAGGACCTGACATCCCAGTCACCGTCCATTTCAATTCGCCCAATCACTTCCTTTCCGACATAACTATCCTTGACCTCCTCCATTGCCAAAACGAGGCACAGCGTAAATTGGAGGAGCAACATCTTAGCTTCAGCTTGAGTAGCCGACAGCCCAGACGACTCCACATTGAGTTCTCCAATATAAAAAAACCCTTCAAATCCTGCGACTATCTTCCCACCTCGTCGCCTTCTTCTACTCTTCCCTGCCACCGTCTGAATTCATTCCTCACCTTGACCAACTAAGTCAAACACTCGAACCTTCTTCACCTTCCCCCACTTCACCACCCTACCGCCGCCTCCCTCTTTATCTGCAGCTCCCCCTGCCACCGCAGCACCCAAGTCCTGAAGAAGAATCCAAACTGACGTCTGGGTAAAAATGCTTTTGGGCCTGCCAACTGAATTTATGTTGATACCTTGTGTCAATTTGGGCACTTGCAGACTGCTTACGCACAGAAATTTTTTTCTGTTTAATACTCTGAAATGAAGTTTACTTCTTCACAGGGCGTCAGAAAGCTTTCCCTGATTTTAGAAATTTACAACTTTGGCACACCGATTTCATGACAATTGACTTATGTCCACTACATATTGCCCCTTGCCTACGTCTTCAATGTTGACATTCTTCCATAGTACAGTCAGAATGTTTTGCCTAAAATGCTGCCACATTCCAGTGGAATTGACAATGCAATATTTTTAAACCATTTTCAAACCCATTACCCAGTTTCCAAACTGCAGTTTCAGAAATTAATGTTTAAATTGTAAAAGCATGTTCAACACACTTTCACTTCGATCGAACTGGTCATTTTCCATTTTATTTTGAAAGGAACACTTTATTTAAGGACTGTATATCTGACCGTAACATTTGATTTCGATTACACCAGGCAATGAAACGACACGAATTGGGATTGGTAACAGGCCATCTAGTTTCCAGGCCTGCTCTGACGGCCAACAGGACTTGATTGTGATCTTATCGCCACATGCTTGCATTATTTCCAATACAGCGAGCAGACATGAGCCTCCATTCACCAAAACCATTGGGTCCCACTAACCTTAACACCAACGATGTCTAAAAACCAAAAGGAAAGAGGATGGAACAATATAGAAAGGTAGGAATAAAGAGTTGCAGCAAATCATTCAGCCCTTGCTATCCACTGCACCATTCAATGTGATCATGGCTAATTTAACCCGAAAGCCATTTACCTTGCTTTTCATCAGAAGCACACATATTTCTTTGTTTAATCTGCCATGTGATTTCTTTGTTTAATCTGTGATGTGATTCCGACTCCACGACACATTGGGACGTGCATTCGATAGATTTGTGTGTGGTACAGTGGCACAGTGGTTAGCACTGCTGCCTCACAGCGCCAGAGACCTGGGCTCAATTCCTGCCTCAGGCGACTGACTGTGTGGAGTTTGCACATTCTCCCCGTGCCAGCGTGGGTTTCCTCCCACTGTCCAAAAATGCGCAGGTTAAATGAATTGGCCGAGCTAAATTGCCGTAGTGTTAGGTGTAGGGGTAAATATAGGAGAATGGTGTCTGGGTGGGTTGCGCTTCGGCAGGTCAGTGTCGACTTGTTGGGCCGAAGGGCCTGTTTCCACACTGTAAGTAATCTAATCTATTCACTAACCTGTAAAACAATAGTTTCTCCACAAATCAGTTTTGAAAATTCCTTCTCTCATTCGATATCTATGACAACACTTTCGAGATGGTCCAAAAAGGGAATATCTTTTCAACGTTCAGCTTACCATTCTCTTTTATCATTGCATATAAGTTAATCAGACACACCCCTTCCCTGTCTCATTCTTCTGAATTCCACCCAGAGGAACCCCATACTATTCATCTTCTCTACGTACGAGAGCGATTTGATGCCAGAAATAAACCTGGTGGCCTTCCTTTGATCTGCTGTCAGTGCCACAACATTCGTCCTTATGTAAGGAAAATTTTGACACGGAGAATTCCTGCTGACTCCCTTGCCTCAGCTGCTGGATCAGTGTTGCTGCAAGGAGAACAAATGGAGGAAGCTCTGAGAATGTGACAAACTGGAGATTGTATACGAGGTGGGTCATTTCAAAAGAACCACTAAGAGGGGCTCAGTAGCAGCTTTACTGATCGAAGTGATCGGGTCCAAAAGGACACAGATGCTGGACTGGGTCTGCACCGGTGTGGGGGGGGTGGGGGTGGGGTGGGGTGGGGGAATGACTCAGTTCGAGAAACATACTTCAACTCATCGCTACCAATCGACAGAATCCAGACACACTGATCGATTGCCTTTTTATTAACAGTGTCTACTGCACACATTATTTCCAGAGACAAAGTTCCGCTATTACATTGCCAACAATGTCTCTGTGTGGCACTTTTACCATGCTAAATGAGACAGATTTTGATAGATTTAGTAACATTGCACTAGGCTGTGTGAGGTGATTCGGGTCTTTACCAACAGCAGCAGAATTGTACCCCGGCACAAGATGCACTCTCACTGTCTATCATATGCCCCACATTACCCTGATTATCAAGCCAGAGGATAACACTTTCTTCAGTGGAGAACAGAGGAGCGCCTGGTAAGCGAAGCACCAGGTACACCTCAAGATGAGGTGAAGTGACCAACCAGGACCACTTATTCACAAATAGCCAAAGTTGAAAATGATCGACAGAGCTAACCAATGAATCAGACGTAATCTCTGCGTTGCTGTCACATGCAGTCAGTGTGAATGGTGGTGGCCAGTCCAAAAACTAATGAGAGGAGGAGGATCCACAATTGTAAATTTGCTTAATAATGGCAGAGCCAACAATAGAAAGGGCGAGACTGGGATATTCATGGCAATGTCCAGACAAAGTGATTTATTTTGGATGGCAGTCTTATCATACACCAATTCATTTTGTGTCGTATCTACAAACGGCTGAAGGAATTTGATCATGCAAAGGTTATCGGCACTGATAATATTCTAATCAAGCTTTTCCTGCTGGGCGACTGCACTAGCATCTACCTGTCAATGTGGAAAACTGGGTTTGCCCTGTGCACAGACAATCAATGACTGCCCAATTGCTCTAATCATTACAATTAACAAAGTGATGAATGATGCCATCTACAGTGCTATCAAGCATCACTTCTTCAACAACAAACTGTTCACTGAAGCTCAGTTGGGGCTTGCCAGATACAGTCGTCCCTTGACGTCATTGAAACCTTTGTTTAAAGGTAGACAACAAGAAAACACACAGCTTCACTCTATAAGCTCGGCGAGAGTGACAGCGCTTAGCATTATCACACCTGCATTTGATCAAGTGTGGAATCAAGGTTTCATGACAAATCTGGAGCAAATGAGGATCAGGGAATCCTCTGCCCCGTTTGAAGTCAGGCCTGGTACAAAGAATATGATTGGGGTTGGTTGAAAGCAGCCATATCAGCTCCACAACAGGTTTGCAGCAGTTCCCTGGTGGCGGGGGTAGCTATCCCGGATAAACCTGTAGGTCAGATCGGGATGATCAGGTTGTTCCCTCGTTTAACGGAGATGACTGTTATGAAACAGTCATCATGCCTCAAGTAAGGCTGAGGGTGAATGTGACAATCCATTATACTCACTTTCGACAGTGCAAAATTAAACCCAGACTGTTGGTATTAGTCTGAATTACAGATTAACCGTTCCACCAAATGAGATAACCAAGTCCACATTCAGTTCCTTCTGGTAGATATTTTCATATCAATTTGTTAACATTTATTGTAACACACCACTGTAACAGGTGGAACTTGAAGAAGATTTCCGAGCTCAGAGGGAAAGATATAATCTGTGAGTTAGAAACGTGTTCTCGGTCCAAGGATCAATAATTCTCAGTTGCCTCTTAGTTGAACATCCCTCTGTCGTAAAGGCACAATTGGGGATATTTGCCAATGACTGGACCGTTTTCAACACCATTTGCGATTACTCAGATCTGCAAACTATGATGGCGTGAGCTTAAAAGTGGCAAGTAGCATTTGCATTACACACATGCTTGAAAAGGATCAACTCTACCAATACAGAATTAAACTATCATGCTCTAACATCCAATGCCACTGTCAGCACTTAACTCGCAACTACCAATGTCCTGATAATTAATATTAACTCGAACAGGAGTAGCCAGATAAATTCATTACCCATCCTCTGAAGAGCCTGTGCCCGAAATGTCAACTCTGCTCTGCCTCAAAGGCTGTCTAACCTGCTGTGTTTTGCTAGAAACACACATTTCGGCTCATATAAATTCATGGCATTCAAGAATTTGTCATAGGCTCGGAAGTTTGCAGAAGTAACTTACTTATGATTTCCGAAAGGCTGCTCACCCTCTATAAGACACAACTTGAATGTTTTTGCGATGACATACCGCGGAGAAAGTGAGGACTGCAGATGCTGGAGATTGGAATCGAGCGTGTGGTGCTGGAAAAGCACAGCAAGTCAGGAAACATCCGAGGAGCAGGAGAATCGACGTTTCGTGCATAAGCCATTCATAATTATTCCTGCTGAAAAGCTTGTGCCCAAAAGGTCAAATTCCCTGTTTCTCGGACGCTGCATGACCTACTGTGCTTTTCCAGCATCAATGCCATCCATTTCTCTGGTTTCACCCCTCATACACAGACACTCAGGAGCAGCAATGCCTGCCATCTGCATGGTGCTCTTCAGAAATCTGCCAAAACTCCTTACAAAAATGTTGCCTCTGGAATCACGTACAGGAAAACGGACAAGAGCAGCAGATGTATGAGATCACCATTATGTTCACATTCCGTTCCAAGCCACACACAACCTTGATTTGTAAATGCATTATGCTCCTTCAGAGTCACTGTTTCAGGTACCCTCCCTCATGGTATTGTAAGTCTATGTACATCACTGAATGGAGCGGTTCAATGTGGCAGCTCATCTCCACATTCTCATGGACAGCAAGGGATGGGAAATAAATACGGGACCAATCACATTCCAGGAATAAATTAGAATGAAAAAGATTGTCCAAACATGCCCATTGCTGAACACGGAGTTTGTTTATTTTTTGAGCGCAGGCTGGTTGAGTCCAGACAAAACACTCTTTGTTGTGAACAGCTGGACGGATTTGCTGTTTGAAACAAGCAGTCAGTCTTTCAGTGGTATCTACTATATACTTAGCAACACACAAACAGTGCCATTTCGTAAACACATTACTGAACTGTAGGATAGACAGAAACAATTGAAAATGTACTCATATCCGAATGTAGAATGTTTTGATACACAGTGATATTGTTGCCATGAAAAGTATTGCTGTGAATATTCGCGCACACTATTAGTACAAATTAAAAAGGCTTGTGTACTTAGAAAATCCTGGGACTTCTTAGTAACTTGTTCTTAGGTACGGTAATGAAAGTCGTCATTACATAGCCGCTTACTGTGATTTGGTTAAAGTTGTCAGCATGTTGTCTTAAAGGTAAACTGAATACATGGGCGGATTATGTGCTTATTGAGCAATCGAAAATTGCCTATTAACAAAGCATATAGTATTTTCTGTTAAAAATGTGTTAGTTGTTGATGTTCAGCGTAATGCTGCGAACAGGTACATAGAAATGTCTCTCCCAAATCATGCACAAGGACATTGGGCTGGGATCAGAATGGCCATCAATGCAGCTGCATCATTCTTTTTCGGTACTGAAGTTGTTGAGCTGACAGACACGGAACACGGTTTATGAGGGTTACGATGTCAGGCGCTACGTGCTGCAGGGGTCTTTCATCTTTATGATACCTTCATTCAGAATGGGGTCCAAGGTGCAGAGTTACTCAGTTTTCTTGGTACACCAGAAGAGGTCAAATTGCAAGACTTGCTTGTTTTCAGGCCTTTAATACAAATGTTGAAATGTGTTTTCCAGCACCAAGCCCTGTACGTGTGCATTGGCCAGCTTGGGCCAGACATTTCCCTGTTGTTCCGGTATGTATATAATTGTCAGTTGTAAGGAATTGTGTGAGTAACTGACCAGCTCCAGTTTCGAAGCTCTCTGGACAGACTTTAGAGATGGTGTTTTGGAGGTAGTGGCGATGCCCATTTGCTCGGTGTCCGAAGTCAGGCATTTTTTTTCAAAGTTATTTTCCACAACTTTGCTGACTAGAAGATGGTGTGTTCACTGACCTGAACATGAATCAGCCGTTTTATACAGTTACTGATTTGTGTAATAGTTAGTTTTATAATCTGGTAATTTAATTATTGTTCACGGCATTAAGTTTTAACTGAAATACAATAATGGTTGGTCTATTTTGAAAAATGTAAGAAATAATGTCATATTAACTCTTCATTGTACAAGATGTAAAGTTGACCTGCTATATATTTTCCTCAAACATATCAAGCAACAGTCCAGCGTTGCAAGACAGGATTCAGTAAACAGGACTTTATCCTCAGCAAGATTATCATCCGCTCTGGTCAGTTCTTTCCTGCCGACAGGACAGAGCCAGACACATGGGTAGGGGGGTGCAGCTTCTTCATAGATATTCAATATAGAGCTTTGCATCGATGCTTGGGTCTTGGCCAGGGGGGCAAGTTACATTGATAAGCGACAGGTGAATACAGAAGGTTGGTGATTGTGATTGGTTGATGATGAGGATGGAGGAGATAAGGAGGAACCAAAATGGGCAGGTGGGACAGGTCTAGAAGGCGGTGCTGAGTTAGAAGGTTGGATTTGGGATGAGATGGAGTCGGGAAGATTTGGAAACTAGTGAAGTCGACATTAATGCCGTGTGGTTGGAGGTTCTCAATGTTGAAGATAGAGTGGTTTTCCTCCAGTCGGAGCGGAGCCTAGATTTGGCGGTGGAGGAGTCACGTAACTTGCATGAAACAACGCCAAGGATATAGTTCCCTGCCCACCCCTATCAGAATTCCACACAGACCATTCACTTTGGTACTCCCTCGTTAAGCCCACGCCGTGCACCAGCACAATTTCCATACCTGGGACCTTCCATTGCCACCACAAGTGTTGTAAAACCTCTGCCTAAACCTCCCCTCCGCTTCCGTCCATGGTTCCAAAGGTCCTTTTGACACCTGGCAGAGATTGTCAAACACATCTACACACTTATTCTACAGTGTCCTTCGTTTTCAATGTGGTCTCCTTGATAGGAGGGAGACAGAACGCTAACTAATGGTGCGTTTCAGGGAACACCCACACCAAACAGCCCCACAGCACTGTGGCCGACCACGTCAACATACCATCCTACGCTGCCAATGGGCTTCTCCGCTGTCACATCCTAGCCAACAATGCCAGAAGGAAGAGCGCATCATCTCCTGCCTTGGACCCTGCAGTCACACAGCATCAACGTTGAAATCACGAGATTAAAAATCTCCCCTCCCCTACCTCATCCCAGCTCCAACCCTCCAACTCGACAGAATCCTCTTGACCTATCCCAATTGTATATATTTTTCCATCCAATCCGCTCCAACTCGCCATAGCCCTATCACACTCGCGTCCACACCTGCATCCAACTATTGCCTTCCGATTTACCTTTCTTCTGGATCCATAACCACCCTCCTGTATATATCGCAGCACCATTCCCCCTGAACATTTCTGATGAAGGGCTCATGCGTGAAACGTCGACTCTCATGCTCCTCAGATGCTTGCAGATCGGCTGTACTTTTCCAGCAACACACTGTTTGAATGCTGTTGTCTATCGCAGGAAATCCTCTTCTCGACACTATTGACAGCCAGTGCTGCTCTCCATGCAAAACAAACTGACTGTTATTCTCCATTTTATTGCCAGGGACTGATGCTCCCAACAATATTCTCAGAGACGGCTGCTCACTCCAACAGACAGAAGAACTGCTGTTCTCCTCAATATAAACAGAACTGCTGTTTTCTACGATGTACACAAAGACTGATTTTCACTGCATGATGCGCATGGACGCCTGTTCTCCTTACTGTACAAATAGACTGCTTTTCTCGACCAAATACACTGGTACTGACGTTCGCTCTAGATACACATGGGCCGTTTTTATCTGTATTTTACATAGATTTTGCTGCCCTTTGTGAAATGCACAGTAACTTCTGTTTTGTGCAGTGTCATGGGAACCTCTGTTCTCTGACATGTGCACAAGGAGAGCTGTTGTATATAACAGAACAGAGAAGCTGCAATATGCACGGCCGCTGCTATTCTTTTTAATGTAGACTCGGACTGCTATCATTTGTAATATACACAGCGATTGCTTTTCTTTTTCACATACACAGAAACTGTTCTTCAGTATAGTATTCACAGCGGTGGGTGTTCTCGATAGTATACACGAATGTTGCTGTTCACTACAATATGCAGAGTAACTGCTCGGAACTGCAGACTCGTGAAACCATGCTGAATCCCATCTAACTTCCACGAACCCATTTTCCTCAAATTTAAATCTCCTTAGTACTCGCTGAATAAAGCAACTACCTCCAGCATCTGTCCTCTGTCAATCCCCCGTCAATTTAAAATCATTTATCATCGTGCCAACCATTGTCATCCAAGGTAAAATGTCTCTCACTGGCAGTTCTATCTAACCCTCTTATCATTTTATACATACAGTTACCTCTCAATGTTCTTCTGTTTAACAAAAACAGCCTCATTCCATCAGCCGTCCCTCATATGACATTCCCTGCATACCAGGCAACATCCTTGTTAATGTCCTCTGCAACCATCCTATTGCTTCCAAGAATTGTACGATCTACCCCAAATGCGGATACACCAGATATTTCTCCAGCTGCAACATGGCGTCATGGCACCGTACCTCATTCAATCGATCAACAAAAGCTAACACAATGTACGCATTGATAACAAATCTATCGAATTGGGTGGCAACTTTCAGGAATCTATTTACATGGACCCCGAGATCTCTCTGCTCATCCATACTACCAAGAATCTTACCATTAGCCCAGCACTCTGTATTCCTGTTATGCATTCCAAAGTCAATAGCCTCGCACGTGTCTGCATTTAACTCTCTTTCCACCTCTCAGCCAAACACTGCGGCTTATCTATGTGCTTCTGTGATGTGCAACATCCTTTGGCACTATGCACAACTCCACTGATTTTAGTGATATCTGCAGGTTTACGCAAATATCTTCTCCACACAAATCCAGGTCGTTTATATAAAATGATAAACAGCAGTGTCCCTAAAACAGATGCTTGAAGTAGACCACGAGTAACTGAACTCCAGTATGAACGTTTCCCATCAAACGCCATCCTCTTTCTTCTTCCTGAGAGTTAATTTCTGATCCAAACCTCTAAATCACCCTCAATGCCATGCCTCTGTAATTTATGCAATAGCCTAACGTGGGGGACACTTTACTGAATTATTAGCGTCGCATCAACCGCTTTGTCCTCCTACACCTGTTTGGTCACGTCTTCAAATAATGCAATTACGTTTGTGAGGCACGTCCTACCCCTCACAAAACAGTGTTGACTGTCCGTAATCAAAATATTCCTTTTTAGATGATAATAGATCCTATCACTTATTATCCTTTACAATACTTTACCACAATTGCGAGACGCTCACAGGTCCATAATTATCAGGATTTTCTTTAATCTTCTTCATGAACAAGGAGACAATACTTGCCCTCTGCTCGTCTTCTGGCAGTATCCCTGTTGACAATGACAACATAACGATCAAAGCCAAAACCTCTGGAATCTCCTCCCTCGCTTCCCAGTGAATCCTAGTAGAAATCACATCCGCACCTCGGGACTTTGTTAGTTTCACATCTTCCAAATTTGTTCACACGTCCATCGTGTAAACTTCAATCCCATCTAGTCTAATACCCTGCATCACAGTTTTCCACTCAACCGCATTGTCTTTTTTCTCTGTTGGCACTGATGAAAACTATGTATCTCCTACCTCTTTGGACTCCACACCCAACCTCCCAATACTGTCCTTGATAGGCCCGAATATTATGTTAGTCATTTTTAAAACTATTCCTGACATGTCTGTCGAAAACTTTAGGATTCCCTTGATGCGATCTGTCAAAGATTTCCCATGTCCCCTCCTGGCTATTCTTAGCTCTATTTTAGGTCCTTCCTTACAAACTTGTGTCTCTTAACCGCCCTAACTGAGCATTCATGCCTCATCTTTACATCAGCTTCCTCTTCCTCTTGACAAGAGACACAACTTCTCTACTCAACCGTGGTTTCGTCGCCAGGCCATTTCTTCCCTGCCTGATAGGTACATACTTATCAAGGACGCGCATTTGCAGTTCCTTTAACAATCTCCATACTTCAGTTATGCCCAACCCCTGCACCTTCCTTCCGCAACCTATGCATCCTAACTCTTGCCTAGTCGCCTCATAATAGCGTTTCCCCAGCAGTACCTCTTGCCCTGCAGCATATACCCACCTCTTTCCATCGCTAAAATAAACAACCGAATTGTGGTAGCTATCACCAAAGTGCTCACTTACCATCAAATTAACATCTGGTTACGCAGTACCTAATTCAATATGACTTCGCCTCTTGTTGGCCTATCCACATTATGTGTCAGCTAGCCCTCCTGCTCACATTGCATATAAAAGGACCAAAGTAAACTACTCAAACCATAGCGTTTCCAGTCAACATTTGCATAGTTAACGGCGCCCATAACTATTAGGAGGAGAAAGTGAGGACTGCAGACGCTGGAGATCAAAGCTGAAAATGTGTTGCTGGAAAAGCGCAGCAGGTCAGCCAGCATCCAAGGAACAGGAGAATCGACGTTTCTGGCATTAGCCCTTCTTCAGGAATGAGGAAAATATGTCCTGCAGGCTAAGATAAAAGGTCGGGAGGAGGGACTTGGGGCGGGGGGGAGTTGAGAATGCGATAGGTGGAGGAAGGTGAAGGTGAGAGTGATAGGCTAGAGTGTATCACACTCACCTTGACCTCCCTCCACCAATCGCATTCCCAACGCCCCCCCCCCCCCTCGCCCAAATCCCTCCTCCCTACGTTTTATCTTCGCCTGCTGGACACATTTTCCTCATTCCTGAAGACGGATTGATGCCCGAAACGTCGATTAACCTGTTCCTTGGATGCTGGCTGACCTGCTGCGCTTTTCCAGCAACACATTTTCAGCTTTGATCTCCAGCGTCTGCAGTCCTCACTTTCTCCTCCTAATAGTTATGGGCGCCGTTAACTATGCAAATGTTGACTGGAAACGCTATGGTTTGAGTAGTTTACTTTGGTCCTTTTATATGCAATGTGAGCAGGAGGGCTAGCTGACACATAATGTGATGCTGCCTGACCTGCTGCGCTTTTCCAGCATCACATCTTCAGCCCATAACTATTACCCTGTTACTTTCGCTCCGATCCAGAATTATCTTTACAAACCTTTTCACTGCATCTTTTAAGCTTCTCGGAGACCTATAGAAAACTCTCAATGGAGTGACCTCTCCTTTTCAGTTTCTATTCTCAGGCCATGTTCCTCATTAGACCAATTCTCATCAAACGTATTTTCTTCCGTTGTAATACTGTCCTTGAATAACAATGCCACATCTCTCCATCCTTTTCCAAATTCCCTGATATTACTGAAACAATAAAGCTCAGAATCTGCAACACCCATTCCTGGCTCTTGGCTTGCCCCTGTTAAATTGTTCTCATGGCTCACTGCAGCCACCATATAAAGGTTCCCACGACACAAAGTATGATGACCCTTTTACTTTCCATCATATCTGTGATTGGCTCTGCAAAGCAAGAATTTACCAAGTGCTCTGTGCAACTATTGTACTTAGGGCCAACTGATTTTTCCACATACCATTAACTAATTCCTTCATGTTCACTGAGACCAAGTGACAGCTACATATTAAGAGCAACGGCATGTCCATATGCTGTTCAACATTGCCAGCGCATTTATCAGGATATAAATCAAATAGCCCATTGAAATCTAGACGGACTATTTGTGCTGATTTCATCAAAATCATGAACTTAACAACTTGTGTTCTTGACTTCTGCTGTAGTAACACGTATGCACAAATAAATGACATTACCATGGGATATTATCTCGATCAACCTCTTCCTAACATCTTTATTAATAATCATACGTAACAAATCTTGATTTCATGCTAATTATCTGCTACCCCCTGCATATTTCCATTATATTGATGATATATTTGCAATATTCGAATCTGAATTAAAGACAATCTTGATATACCTCTATGATCTACACCATATGCTGAAATTTATCACTGAAACGGAATAAGATTTCCGTCATAGTTTCACTGAGAAACAGGCCAAACTGTTTCTCAACTCTGATTTACTGTAAGCCGACACTCACTGGTTAGCCTACATGTTCGGATTCGTACAGTTCCACGAGATCATTCATGTCAGCATATTGATGAATATGGTCCTCACCATCCTCGCACTATATGGACTTGATGTTCCGAGAGTGCCTATCAAAAATAGTTATTGTGCTTATACATTCGCTGATTCTCATCACTCTCCGTACATTGTAAAATCCCATGAATGAGCTTCCAACCACCAATTTGACTCTGTGCAGTTTTATTATGTTCAATATCTGGGAAGGGCAATGTTATAGAATCATAGAGTCACCGAGTTCAACAGCATGAAGACAGTATCTTTGGTCCATACAGCTTCATGACGACCAAAAATAATCGTCCACGTTAACCCTATTTCCTTTCATTTGAACAGTATTCCTTCTAAACCATTCCTCTCCATGTATTTGTTCAAATGCTTTTATTGTTGTTAATGTACTCAGCACAAACGCTCCTGCTGCTAGCTCTTTCAATATGCATACAAGGTCCCCTTCAGGTTTCCATTTCATCTTTGCCCACTAACTTCAGTATGATTCCTTCAAATCCTCAATTCCACAATCTTTTGAAAAAGACTTGGAGCATTCACCCTATCCATGCCTCTCATGATCTTGTGCACTTCTATAAGATCCACTCCCAACTCCCCCTCGGTCCCCTGCTCTCTGAAGTAAAAAAGAAGTCCTTGCTTGTCCAACGTCTCCCATAACTCAATCCTGTGAGACCAGGCAACATTCATTTAAATTTGTTGCACACGCTTTCCAGTTGAATAAAAAATTTCCTAAAGCAAGATAACGAAAACTGAACGCAAATGCACCCTCACCACCATCATTTACAACTGCAACATAATTTGCCAACTTCCCCATTTCCGATACCCTGATGTATAAACGCCTTGTTTACTGCCCTCTCTGTCTGTGACTACACTTAGAAGAGAACCATGCAACCGAAATCGAAGTTCCTTCCGTTCCAATACAGTCCTTCACGCCCGAAACTCAACATGAAGTTCCGACATTGATTTGAACACTTTTTTTCGAAATGCAAGATCTCGCACTTATCTTTGCACCATTTGGCATTGTTTAGCCCACTACTCCAGTGTATAAAGTTCCTACTGAAAGTTTTGACAGCTTTTCTCAATATCCACGACATCACCTGCAAATTTAAACATCTTGCCTTGTACATTGTTATCCAAATCATTGGTCGAGCGAACAAAAAGCAATGGGCCCAGCACAGAACCTTGATGCCACCAATCGTCACAGGCATTCAGTTCAACAAGCATTCTTTCACTATTACACCGAGCTTCCTACCATCAAGCCAATTGTGTATCTAATTTTAAAGTTCGCCCTGGATATCTTGCGGTCTAACCTTAAAGACCAGCATACCATGTGGAACCTTATCAAAGAGCTCAGTGAAACCTATATATCGTACGTCTACGTCCCTGCCCTCATGAACTTTCCTGATAAAATCCTTGCTCTCTCGAAATAGGCCTTTGGCCTGACTGGTCCACACCTCCCCTCTGAAGATTAACCCACCCAGTCCCATTCGTTACACTATTATTCTACATTTCCCCTGACTAACGCACGTAATATACACTTTCCTGAAAACGATGGGTAATTTATCATCGCCGATTCACCTAACCTGCACGTCTTTGGTTTGTAAGAGGAAACTGAATCACCCGGAAAAAACACATGGGGAGAATATGAATATTCCACACAGACAGTCGCCCGGCGCTGGAACTGAGGCCAGATCGCTGGCCATCCTGCTGCCACGAGATCTTATCAAACATCTTAAACAAATTTCCGAGGCATGACCTCCATGCTGAAAACTCTGATTAAACCCTGCCTTTCGAAATGCATTGATACATTGTCTCTCACAAGCTTCTCAAGTAACATCCCTACCACAGATATTCGACTTACTGGTCCATCGTGTCAAGGTTTTCCTTTGCAGCCTTTATTCATTTACTAGCCTCCCATCATCTAGGACCTCGTTAATGGCTAATAATGAAGGAAATGCATCATCCAGAGACTTCGCAATTTCTTCGCTAGCCTCTTACAGGAAGGTGCCTCAAACATTTGAGCAACAGGTGAATATTGCCATCTGACATCACAATCAGTGTTTTTCCTCTGCTGTTTGGTTTCTGGCCTTACCTAATGACAAGAGGTGGACAAGTTAATGGTAGACATGTCTCATGGCCCTTACACAATGGC
Organism: Chiloscyllium punctatum; assembly: GCF_047496795.1. Taxonomy (NCBI): domain Eukaryota; kingdom Metazoa; phylum Chordata; class Chondrichthyes; order Orectolobiformes; family Hemiscylliidae; genus Chiloscyllium; species Chiloscyllium punctatum. The sequence goes on from NW_027310047.1 coordinate 130,069, forward strand.
GCCTTCCGTGCTAAGAGAGATGACGGATGAAATAGCAAGTGTACGTATGAAATTTACCTGGAATGCACTGTTCCCTGGTGTAGTTCCAACAGATTAAAAAACAGCAAACGAGATACCACTGTTTTAAAATAAATGATTTGGAGATGCCAGTTTCGGATTGGGGTGTACAAAGTTAAAAATCACACACCACCAGGTTATAGTTCAACAGAATTATTTGGAAGCACGCTAGTTTTTGGAGCGCCGCTCCTTCATCAGCTGATTGTGGAGGACATTATTGTAAGGCACACAAGTTATCGCAAAAATTACAGTATGATGTGACTGAAATTATACGTAGAAAAATACCTTGATTGTTTGTTGAGCCTTTCATCATTTCTTCGAATAACATGCTAATTTCACTTCTTTAATGTGTAAATCACAAAAACTTTTTTTTTAAAGTTGCATTCTCAGGTTAGCAGTAACAATTGATGTTAGCCAGACAATATGTTGAATGTGATAGCCCCTGTGTTCTCTGTCTATGCCATGATGTTTAGATTGATTCTATTCTAAAAAGTGAGATAACAGAGATTCACATGAATTCATGCAGCTTTTGAGCTCAGAGCTTTACATGAATCCACGCAGTTTGTGAGGAAAGTATAATGTAACTCTACAAGTACAAATTCACCAGACAAAATATATGTGTGCATGTGTGTCTTTGAGTCTGTCGGTCCGTGTATCTGCCTGAGTTGGGGTGTCTGAGAGTGAGAGAGAGTGTATATGTGAGTGTAGAGTGTCTTACGTCTGTGAGGGGGTGCATGTGTGAGTGTGAGAGTGTGTGCGTATATGGGGTGGGGGTTTGTGAGTATCTGCGAGAGAGAGTCTATATGTGTGTGTGCATGAATGTAGAGTGGTCTCAGTCTCTGAGAGGATGCCTGTGTAAGCGTGGGAGTGTAAGTGCCTGTACGGGTGTGTGTGTGTCTGTGCATACATGTGTTCGTGTGTATCTGTGTTTATTGGACGACTGTGTGTGTCCATGAGTCTGTGTATTCGTGTGTGTGTGTAGGAAAGTCTGTGCGTGTGTGTGTGTGTGTGTGTGTATAGTGCAATGGTGGTCACCTGTAATGTGACATGAACACAATATCTAAGTTGAGGCCCTCCTGATGGTACCGAAAATAGCGAACAGCCTCTGCTCCTCTGCTCAGCCGCTTTACTCTGCTGCCAGTCCCGAAGTCCGCCTTGGAGGGTGGTCACCCAAAGGTCCGAGGTCGAATGTCCTGGACCACTGAAGTGTTCCCCAACTGGGAGGGAACACTCCTGTCTGTTGTTTGTTGTGCGGTGCCCATTCATCCGTTTTCATAGCATTTGCTCAGTTTCCCCAATATAACATGCCTTAGGGCATCCTTGCCTGCAGCGTATAAAATTGACAACATTGGCTGTGTCACGTGAGTACCTGCCATGTACAAGGTGGGAAGTGTCCCCACGTGTAATGGTGGTATCCATGTCCACACTCTGACACATCTTGCAGCGCCTACCGTGACAGGGTTGTATGGAAATGCCCTGAGAGCCGGGCAGCGAGCTATGAACTTTGTTTGAGGTTTGGTGGTTGTTTAAAACCAAGTAGTGGACGTGTGGGGAAGGTCTTGGTGAGGTGCTCATCCTTATTGATAATGTGTTGCCGGTCACGAAGAACATGGCGTAATTTTTCAGCCCCTGTGAAATACTGAACCACGAAGGGTACCCTGCTGGTTGCAGCACGTGTCTGTCTCCTGAGAAGGTCGGAACTGGCGGTAGATGTGTTGAGCATGCCAAAACCAATCACAAAATTGTCATCAAAACAGCAGAAACCGGGGGAGCCATTGTCATTTTCAATTGAACAGAGTACTGCAAGGAAGTGTACCGACAACTGAAAAACCAGGAACCCTGCAGGCAACTACCAGCTGATTCTACCAAAGAACACACCCGTGAATTAAACACATTGATCAGGACCTTGGATCTAGTCCTCCAGAGTTCCCTACGTGCCCTCATCACACGTAGCTCTCGTGTAGGTGACTTCTCCTGCCTTTTCCACGATACCCAAAGCCAACACACCAGGACGTCCTATTGTGTTGGGCAATGGGACCCTGTGGGAGAGTCTCTCCGGCTGTGTTGAAGGCATATTGAAACCTATGGAGCAGGGGAACCCCAGCTTCTATCGCCACACTACGGATTTTTAACAGACACTCAACACTTACGGACCATTCGAACCGGGAACATTCGTCGTCACAATAGATGATTCAGCACTCTAAACCAGGACCCACCCACAATGATGGAATCGCTGCAACAGCCTCAGTACTCAACACCAAAAACTGCCAATCCCCATACACAATCCTACAACTCATCCACTTTATCCTTTTTTACTGTCTTCACCCTTGAGAACCAGTTCTTCATCCAGACACATGGAACAGCCATGGGGACCAAATTTGCACCTCAATATGTCAACATATTTTTGCACAAGTTCGAATAAGACTCCTTCTCTACGCAGGATCTCCTACCACACTTACACCAGGTTTTTTGACGACAGTTTTTTTTCCTCTGGACCCATGGCGAGGAGTAACTGATAAAACTACAGAGTGATATCAACAAGTTTCATCCCATCATCAAACTCACCATGGACTACTGTCGCCTGTATGTAACATTCTTGGACACATGCATCTCCATCGAGGATTAACAGCTCAGCACCACAATCTGTCGCAAACCCACAGATAACCTCACAATGATACCCTTCTCCAGCTTCCAACCAAAACATATTAAAACAGCCATCCCCTATTGACAAGCCCTATGCATACACTGGATCTGCTCAGATGGGGAGGAAAGTTACCGGCACCTGGAAGTACTCAGGGATGCCCTCACAAGAACGGAACCCGATGCTCAACTCATTGACAGCCAGTTCCGAAGTGCCACGGCAAGGAACTGTAATTACCTCCTCAGGAGATAGACACATGCTGCATCCAACAGGGTACCTTTCATTTTTCAGTACTTCCCAGAAGCTGAAAAACTACGCCATGTACGTCGTGACCTACAACACATTATCAATGAGGATGAGCACCTCGCCAAGACCTTCCCCACACCCCCAGTGCTTACTTTTAAACAACCACCAAAACTCAATCAAATCATTGTTGGTAGCAAGCTGCCCGGCTCTGAGGACAACTCCATACAACCCTGTCACTGTAGGCACCGCAAAACGTGTCAGAGTGTGGACATGGATACCACCATTGCACGTGAGGGCACCTCTCACCTTGTACGTGGCAGATACTCATGTGACTTAGCCAACGTTGCCTCTCTTATACGTTGCAGGCAAGGATGCCCTGAGGCATGTTATACTGGGGAAACCGAGCAAAGTCTTCGACAACCATGAATGGACACCGCACAACAGTCAACAGACAGGAGTGTTCCCTCGCAGTTGGGGAACACATCAGTGGCCCAGGACATTCGATCTGGGACTTTGGGTGACTCTCCTCCAAGGCGGACTTCGGGACAGACAGCAGCGAAAAGTGGCCGAGCAGAGGCTGAAAGCAAATTTCTGTAGCCATCCGGAGGGCCTCAACTGGGACCTTGGGTTCATGTCACATTATAGGTGACCACCATTGCACTATACACATGCACAAACACTCCTACACACACACAAACAAACACGCACACGCACACAAACAGCAGTCCAATACACACACATACGTGCGCACAGACACACACACACCCTCACAGACACACACACACTCCACCCACTAACACATGTTTCCTCTCAGAGACATAGACCACTCTGCACTCATGCACACACATATAAACCCACTCTCACACATACTCACAAACCCCCATCCCAGACACGCACACACACTCCCATACTCACACATGCACTCTGCACAGACTTAAGACACTCTACACTAACTACACTCGCATCTCCACTCTCTATCACACTCAGAACTGCCAACCCAGACAGACACAGACAGACAGAAAGACCCACATGCACAGATATATTTTGTGTGGTGAATTCTCAGCTAACCTGAGAATGCAACTTTAAAGAAAAAGGTTTTGTGAATTACACATGAAATAAGCAAAACGATCATGCTATTCGGACAGATGAAAGACTCAACAGACAATCAATGTATTTTTCAATATATAATTTCAGTTACATCACACTGTAAATTTTTGCAATCAATTCTGTGCCTTACACTTGTGTCCTCCAGAATCACCCGATGAAGGAGCGGCTCTCTGCTAGCTGGGGTGCTTCCTATTAAACCTGTTGGACTATAACGTGGTGTCATATGATTGTTAAATTTAAAAAGAGAGGTAGTCAAATGATGGGAAATTATGGACCAGTTAGATTACCCTCTGTAGTTTGGAAAATACTTGAGTCTATTATCAGGGATGAAATAGAAAGGCGTCTAGATATCAATTACCCCATTTGGCGGATGTAGCAATTAATCATGAAGAGTAAATGATACTTAACTAATCTTTTGGAATTCTATGAAGACATTATGGACAACAAAGACACAGGAGATGTGATGTATCTAGATTTCGAAAAGGCATTTGACAGGATGCCACTCAAAAGGCTGCTTCATCAGATAAAGATGCAACATGTTCTGAGCAAAATATAGGATAATTTAACCAACATGAAGCAAAGAGGGAAATAAATGCGTGCTGGCAAAAAAATGGCAGTGACAAATACTGCAATTATTCGCAATTTACATTGGTGAATTGGACTTGGGGACAACTTTTCTCATGTCGAAGTCTGTGGATGACACTAAGTTCAGTGGTAGGGCAAAATGTGCGGAGGACTATGAAATTTTGCTGGGGGACAGATAATTTAAACGGCTGCAGAAAGGTTTGGCAGATAGAGTATAATTTTAATAAATGTTAAATCATCTCTTTCGTTATGAATTAAAGTAAAATAAATCTGAAGTGTAAAAAAAGGTAGCACACAGCTATGCAGAGAGACCTCGGTGCCTATGTGCATGAACTACAGAAGGGTGGCAAACAGGTGCAACAGGTAATTAAGAAGGCAAACGGAATTTTGTCCTTCATTAGGAAAGGGATTAATATTAGAGCAGGAAAGTTATGTTATTTCTGTACAGGTCCTAGTGAGGCCACATCTTGAGTACTGTGTGCAGTTTTTGTCTCCTTACTTGAGTAAGAATGTACTGGCCCTGGAAGTGATGCAGAAGAAGCTCACGAGGTAGATTGTGGAGATGACAGAGATTCCGTCGAGGGAGATAAGGTATTGATTGCAATTATATTCACTGAAATTCGGAAGCATGGGAGGGTGTCTGACGGAAACATATAAAATTATTAAGAGAATACATAAGATAGAACTAGCGAGGATGCTGATATTGGCGGCTGAAACTAGGACAGGAGGGCAACGCCTCAATATCAGGGGGAGCAGATTTAAGACTGAAGTGAGAAACAACCTCTTCACCAAAATGGTTGTGAATCTATCGGATTCCTTGCCCAGTGAAGTAGTTGAGGCTTTCTCAGTAAATATTTTTAAAGCTAACACAGTACTTTATTTTGAGCAGTAATGATATCACGGGTTATGGTGAGAGGGTGGCTAAGTGGAGCTGAGGCCATGGAAAGATTTTATTAATGGCACAGCAGGCTCAAAGGTCCAGATGGCCTACTCCTGACCCGAGTCCTTATGTTTCCAACAGGAAATGATACTCACTTTAATAGAGTTAAGAGTTTGGTCCTGGAAAAACATAGCAGGTCGAGAAGCATCGGAGGAGCAGGAGAATCGACAATCGGGCATGAGCCCTTCATCAGGATTCCTCATTAAGGGCTTGTGCTCGAAACGACGGTACTCTCGCTCAACAAATGCTACCTGACCTGTTGAACTTTTGCAGCACAACAGTCACGAATCAAATCTCATTCATCTGCATTCCTCACTTTCCTTAGTTCACTTCAATAGACAAAGGAAATGCTATTCTCCACAATGAAGCCAAGACTGATATTCACTTTTATAAACACAGGAACTGCAGGTCTGTATGAATAACTCAGGGAAAGCTGTTCTCTATATCAGTGAAAAGGACCTATGTTCTCTAAAACAAAGACAGAAAATCCCATTCACTACACTAACAACACGGACTCCTGTTGTCTAGACTAAAACAGGGACAACTTGCCTCTGTGATAAACAGTGACTGGTGTTCTCCGCATGAAAATCTGAGACTGTTGATCTGTAAAAGATACAGAGGGACTGCTGTTCTCTTTCATAAAGAAATGGACCACTGTGCTGTGTAACAAAGACGGTCACTCCGTGTTGTCTCGAATAAATGCCCACCACTTACCACGTTCTCCCCATGTACTCATGTACATCGTCCAATGTTGTCTTCCTCAGACACTGCAGTCAAGGGTGTCCTGAGGCATTACACATTTGCCAAGCCGAGCAGAAGCTCGAACAACGGATAAATGGAGACTGCGCAACAAATGCTAGAGATGTTCCCTCCCAATCGGGGGAGCACTTCAGCTGTCAGAGATATTCAGCCTACAGTCTTCAGGTGACGGTTCTCGAAGGCGGTCTTCAGAATATGCCACAAAATAGAGTGGCCAAACTGAAACTGAGAGCTACACTCTGTACCCACATGGACAGCCTCAAACAGCATCTTGGCTTCATGCTGCAATACAGGTGAGCCCACTACACCATACACTCTCACACATATACTCACGCACATGAACATGCACGCACATTCTTACAATCACACGCACATGTACCCTCTTTCAGATACATTCTCTCTCACACACACACATATAGTCACACACACAGACACCGTCTCACTTGCTCATAAGCCAACACACACACACAAACACTCACATACCCAAATATCAGTCTACAGGTGAATTACCATTTGCATATTTGTATTTGAATATACATGCCATTTTGTTCAAACAGCAAACAGTCTTTAGGAAGTCAGTCAATGTGGTTCCTAGTTTAAAGGGTTCGACACAAGCTAAAAGCTTAAAAGTTTATTCGGCGACCTCCGCATCTGTGTGCATTTTTTTTAAACCAAGACACCCACCTAAACACCGAGGACCCCTCTCCCATCTCCCACACACCCCAAATTCCTGGACAGCCCGTATAGGTATGCCATTACCCTTGGCCTCCTTATTTCAAATTGTCACCATGACATCGACTGCCTCAACCTGTCCGGACCATCACCCACTCCAACCTCCCACTCTTACAGCGCCTAGACCTCCACCCCATCCCCTCGAACCCCAAACTCAGCATGAAACACGCAGACAAGTGGAGGCGCGGTAGTTGTATGGCACACTGAACTTAACACTGCTGAAGACAGGTGACAATTCGCAGACACCTCCTCCTACTGTCTCTTGATCACCAACTCATATCCCATCATCAAAACATCATCTCCCATACCAACCACAATCTCATTGCCTCTGAGGATCTGCCATTCACAACTTACAAACTCCATGTCCATGCAACCCACACTACCCAATTCTACCTCCTTCCTATGATTAACTAACCTGACTACCGCGGTCGACCCATTGTCTCAGCCTTCCTCCAAACGAAACAAGTAACCACGAGCACCCCCAGAAACCATCTATGCCCGCCTGTTTGTTGGATAAGTGGAACAGTTCATCTTTCGCAGTTACACTGGCACCACCCCAACATCCATTCCTCCGTGAAATCGATGACTGTACCAGCACTGCCTTGTGCTCCCATGAGGAGGTAGAACAGTTCATCAATAGACAATATAGAAGAGGTGCAGGAATAGGCCATTCAGCCCTTCGAGCCAGCACCACCATTCATTAGGTTCATGGCAGATGATCCACAATCAGTATCCTGCTCCTGCCTTCAGCCATAACCCTAGAATCCTCTCTATCGAAGAGTTATATGCATCTCTTTCTTGAAAGAATCCAGAGACTTGACTCCCAGTGCTTTCTGGGTCAGTGCATTCCATATATCTACGACTGCCTGGGTGAAGACGATTCTCCTCAACTCTGTTCTAAATGGCCGACCCCATAATTTAAACGGTGTTATGTGGTCCTGGACGCACTCATCATCAGAAACTTCCTTCCTGCCTCCAGAGTGTCCCATCCATTAATGATTGTATAAGTCTCAATTACATCCCCTCTCATCCTTCAAATTCGAGTATGTACAAGTCCCGACGCTCCAAACTTTCAACTATGATAGTTCGGCCATTCTGGAAATTGACCTCTTGAACCTACGCTGCACTCCCTCAATGCCAGAATATCCTTCCTGAAATTTGGAGACCAAATCTGCACGCAATACTGCACGTGCAGTCTCAACAGGGCCCTGTACAGCTGCAGAAGGAACTCTTTGCTCCTAAAGTCAATTCCTCTGGTTATGAAGGCAAGCATGCAATTAGCTTTCTTCACTGCCTGCTGTACCTGAATGCTTGCTTTCAGTTACTTCCTCTTTACATAATTTGACTCCATTTAGATATTAATCTGCCTTCCTGTTATTGCCACCAACGTAGATAACCACACATTTATCCCCATTAAACCGCGTCTACCATGCAACCATCCACGCATCGAGCCTGTCCAAGGCAGTCTGTATTCTCATAAAGTCCAACTCACATTTCACCCTGCCACTCGGCTTTGTGTCATCCGTAAGTTTGCTATTATTACTGTTAATGCCTTCATCGATATCATTGATGGATATTGTAAGACCTGCAGTCCCAGCACGGAACCTTTGGTACCCTACTTTCCACCGCCTGCCATTGCCAAAACGACCCATTTAGCACTACTCTTTGCTTGCTGTCAGTCAGCCAACTCTGAATCCAAGTAATTACCTTGACCCCAATACCATGTGCCCTAATTTTGCACACTATGCTCTGTTGTCATACGTCATCAAAGGATATCTGAAAGACAAGATACACTACATCCACTTGCTCTCCCTTGTCCATCTTCATTATTACGGCCTCTAAAATCTCCACAAGGTTGACCAAGCACGATTTTCCCTTCGTAAATCCATTATGACTCTGACTTCTCCTGTTACTGCTATCCAAATAAGTCGTAATATCGGGTGTAGGTTTGCTTGCTGAGCTGTAGGTTTGATATCCAAACGTTTCATTACCTGGCTCGGTAACATCATCAGTGGAGACCTCCAAGTGAAACGAAGTTGTTGTCTCCTGCTTTCTATTTATATCTTTCTCCTGGATGGGATTCCTGGGGTTTGTGGTGATGTCCTTTCCTGTTCGTTTTCTGAGGGGTTGATAGATGACATCTAGATCTATGTGTTTGTCTATGGCATTGTGGTTGGATTGCCAGGCTTCTAGGAATTCTCTGGCATGTCGTTGCGTCGCCTATCCCAGGATAGATGTGTTGTCCCAGTCGAAATGATGTTTTTTTCAGCCACGCTGACTCTCTTTTTCACCCTTTGCTAAGTCTCTCTCCACCCTTCCTAAATCTGTCTATATCCACCTTTCCCTGAGTCCCCACATCCACTCTTTCTCCCTCCATCATAGTCTCTCTACCTCCCACTCTCACCCCTCCTCCCTCCTCCATGCGCCTTCTCTCTCCCATTCTACTGTCTCCCCACCATCCCGTGTCCCTCTTCCTCCCTCTCACTTTCTCTCCACCCAGACCTCTCCCTCTTCCACTCTTTCTACACCCCTTCCTATTTCTCCCTCTCTGTCTCTCCCAATCATGCCTCTCACTCTCTCTCCTTCTCTCTCTCCCCTATCTTTGACCATCTCTCTCAATCACCCTCCTCCTCTCTCTTCCTTCCCCATCTCCCTTCCCCTCTCTCTAAATGCCATTCCCTGCATCTCTGTCTTCTCCTCGAACAGTATCACTCTTGTCACCCTCTCTACCTTTACTTTCTCGACCTTCCCTCACTGTCAACATCTCTCTCTCGCTCCTCGCTCTCTCTGTTGCTTCACCGCTCTCTTTTTGCTTTTTCTCGCTCTCCCTTTCTCTCCCATCTCTCTCCCACCTCCCTCTTGCTCTCTGTCCATCTCTGTCTCCCCTTCCCCCCGCTCCCTGCCCCCTCCCTCTCTCTATCCATTCTTGTCTCTTTCCTCAAACCCTCCCTATCTCTCCCCAACTCCCTGCCTGCCCGTTCTCAATCCATCGCTGTATCTCCTCCCTTTCTCTATCTCCCCCTCAATCTCACTCTGCCTCTTAATCAAATCCCCCATCCTTACCCCATCTTTACTTCCTCCACCCCCTGTCCCTCGCTCTCTTACTCCCACATCTCTCTCTCCACACTGTTCTCTGTTTCCCTCCCACACTCTCTCCCCTCTCCTTCCTCTGTGTCTCCTTCCCCTTCGTCTCTGTCTCCCAAGCCCTTCCCTGCTCCCCAGCTCACTCCCTCAACATTCTCTCGCTCCCTCACCCGCCCTGTCTCTCTTTCTTCCTCCATTTGTCTCATACCTCTCAACATGTCTTCTGCTCTCCTTCTCTTTCTCCACCACTCCCCTCTCTCTAACTCCTTCTTGCTCTCTAGTCCCTCTCACGGCGTCTCTAGCCTCTCCCATCACTCACTCACCCTACCCTCACCCTCTGTCTCACTCTTCTACCCTTCTGTCTCTCACCCCCTCTTTTTCCCATTCTCGCTCACCCTCTGTCTTTTTTCCCAAACCGTGTGTCTCCGCTCTCAATCAATGCCCCCTATCGTTCGCCCTCCCCTTCCCCAACTCCCTCCCTATCCCCCTCTCTCTCTACCTACCTTCCCTCCCTCTCTCTCTCGAGATCCTCCCCATCCCTCTCTGTTCCCTGCCTCACCAACTTCTGCCCCTCCCCTCTCTCTTTCTTCCCTCTCTCTACTCTCTCTCAACCTTCTCCCCACGCCCCCTCACTGTCTCCCTCCACTCTATACCCATCATTCATCCCCAACCTTGATCTCTCTCACTCTCAATTCTTCCTCTCCTCTCTCTGTCTTCCCTTCTCATTCCCTCAGTCTCACTCTATATCCTGACCTCCCTCTCTGTGAACTTACCTCTCCCTCTCTGTCTTCTCCCACCTCTTTCTCCCCTTCTCTCTCTCTTCTCCCCTTCTCTCTCTCCTCTCTCCCTTCCTTCCCCTAACCCTCTCTCTCCCTCCCCCTCCCTTGACGCCTCTCCATCCCACTCTCCATTTCCCTCCTTCTCTGTTCTTCCCCTCCATCTTTCTCCATCCTACTCTCACCTTCTTCATTGTCTCTCCCACTCTCTCTGTCTCTCTTCATTCCGTCTCTCTCTCTCTCACTCTCTCTGCCCTCTCCGTCTGTCTCTCTCTTTGTCTGTGCGTCTCTCTGTCTCCGCTAGCTCTCTTTCTCTCACTCCATCCCCCTCTCCCTCTTTCCCCCTCAACCGCCCTCTCTCTGACTCTCCCCCCTCTCTCTATTTTCCTTCCCTCCATTTTTCCCTCATTTACTGTGTCTTCGCTCACTCTCACACTGTCTCTACAACTCCATTTATTTCTACTCTCTACTCTCCGCCAAATCTCTCTCATCCCATGCTCTCGTATTCTCCCCCGCTGTATCTCGAACCTCTCTCTCGCACACTTACCCTACAACTCTCTCTACCTCTCTATCATCCTCCCCCTGTCACTTAGCTACCTGCTCCCTCTCTGTCAATACCTCGCCCTTCCTTCTCCCACTTCACCCCTCCCTGCCTTGCCTCTCTCTCCGCACTCCTTCTTTTCCTCCCCTTTACTCACTCTTTCTCTCCCACAGTTTGTCTCGCTCCCTTTCCCTCCCACCACTCCCTCTAACCGCTTCATCTCTGCCCCAACTCTCTCTCCCCGTCTCCCTCTCTGCTCCCTAATCTCTTCCCCTCCACACTATCCCTCTCTCTCGAACACACTCTTTTTCCCCCACTCTCTCTCCAACCTCCACTCTCTCTCTCTCTGGCTACACGCTCTCCATCTCCCACAGTCACCCTCCCTTCGCTCTCTCTGCTGACTCACTCTCTATCTTAGCCGCCACTATCCCTCTCTGCCTCCACTTGCTCTCCCTCAATTGTCTCTCTTGCTCGACTCTCTCCATCCCCATTCTCTCTCTCTCTCAATTCTCTCAGCCATTATCTTTCTCTCCGCCCCGCGTTCTATTCCTATCACTCTCTCTTCCCCCACTTTCTTTCTCTCCCTCCACTATTCCCTCTCCCTCCCACCTCTCTCCCCTCTTTCTCTATACACCCACCATCTCGCTCCCCACTCGCTCTCTGCTGTCACTCTCACTCCTCCCACTCTACCTCACTCCTACTCGCTCTCTACCCACTGTCTCTGACCGTAGCTCTGTCACTCCCTCTCCACAATCGATCTCCCACACTCTCTCTCATCTCCCTCTCCCTCCCTTCCCCAACCCTTCCAATACCTCTCTTTCCCGACGCCCCATCCTTATCTCTCCCCCTCCCCGCATCTCCCACTTCCTCGCACCCTGTCTTGCCTCTTCTCGTCCTCATCACTTCTCTCTACACCCGCTCCCTCTTTGTATTTGCCACTGTTTCTCCCCATACCCTCTCTCCAGCTCCCTCTCCCTCAAATCTCTTCCATTTCCTTCCCCCTCTCTCGCTGCTCCTCGACCTCAACACCCTCACTCTCCCCCACGCCGCTAACACTCTGTGTCTTTGTCTCCACCTCACTCTCTGTCTCCCGCTCAAGTGTTCTTTCACCATCCCACTCTCCTAACAACGAGAAAGTCTCTCTCTCGCCTCACTCTCTCCCCCACTACTCTCTCTTGCCTTAGTCTCCGTCTCTCCTCCCCACTCTCTCTATCACATTCACTCTCTCCCCCCACTTTCTTTTTTACCCGCTCTCTCTTTATCACACTCTCTGCCTTTAGCACACTCCATTTTACAGTCTCTCCCCCCACAATCTCACACCCTTCCACACTCTCTCCACCCCTATCTCCCCCACATTCTCTCACCCAACACTCTCTCGCACCCATTCTCTCGATGCCCCCTGTCTCTCCCACACAGTCTCTCCCCCACTCTGTCTCCACTACACAATTTTCTGCCTCTCACCGACTCTGTCTGTCTCTGACCCACTCACTCTCAATGTCCTCCCACTCACTCTCACTACATACCATATGCTCTCTCTGCCTCCACTCTCTCTTTCGCTTGCTCTCCCTCTCTCTCTCCCCACTTCACTCTCTCTCCCTATTGACTCTGTCTACCACAGTCTCTCTTCACCCTCTGTCTCTATACTCCACTCCTTCCTCTACTCATTGTCTCTCTCTCTCTACCCCATATTCTCTCTCTCCACAAAGTCTCTATTCCACACCAATGCTCTCTCACACTCCACTGCTTTCTCTCCCAACCCACGCTCTCCCTCTGAACTCACGGTCTCTCACGCCTTTCCTGCTCCCCATGCTCTCTCCCAACTCTCTCTTCTCCCACTCTCTATCCCCTTTCTCTCTATACATCCACCCTCTCACTCACCCCAAAACTCTGTCTGTCTGCCCCCACTCTCTCTGCGCATCCGACTCTTTCAAAATCTTACCTTCTCTCTCTCTCTCCCCACTCTCTCAAATCTCCCACTCTCTCTCTTCCACTCGCCTCCCCACCCACTCCGTTTAAATCTGTCTTTCTCTGCCCCTCCCTCCCTCCCTGCCCGTCCCTTTACTGGTTCTCCCGCCCTCCCTCACTCTCTGCTGGAAACATTCTCTCCGCTGTCCATCTCGATCCCTCTGACCCAGACATGTGATGCAGGTGGTGAATCTGTGCTTTGCAGGGAGGACAGGGAGGTGTGGGGTTTGGGAGAAGGGAGAAAATTGAGCATAGGTACAAAGGCTCCAGAGAGATAGAAAGACTCCAGAAAGGGAACCAGAGGCAGCATGAGAGTTGGAAAGAAATGTCGGAGAGACATAGAAGACGGGAGGTGGGTGGTGACTCCGGGGGGTGGTGGGGTTGGATGAGACAGCGATAGGGAAAAGGGAGTGAAAGCGAAAGCAGAACAGAAACTGACTGTGTGCAAAGAGAGAGAGGGAGAGAAATGAGGATAAAGAGAGGGGAGAGGAAATGCGGAGAGACTGCAAGACAGTGCAAGATGGGGGAAGAGTGAGAACAAGTGTTGGACAATGAGAGAGATAGATGGATGCAATTGAGAGGAGATAGAACATAGAACATAGAACAGGACAGCATAGAACAGACCATTCAGCCCACGAAGTTGTGCCGACCATTGATCCTCATGGATGCACCCTCAAATGTCTGAGAACATATGCATGCCCAGCAGTCTCTTAAACGTCTCCAATGACCTTGCTTCCACAACTGCTGCTGGCAACGCGTTCCATGCTCTCACAACTGTCTGTGTAAATAACTCGCCTCTGACATCCCCTCTGTACTTTCCTCCAACAAGATTAAAGCTATGACCCATCGTGTTAGACATTTCTGCCCTGGGAAATCGTCTCTGGCTATCGACTCTATGTATGCTCTCATTATCTTGTATACCTCAATTAGGCCCACTATCCTCCTCCTTTACTCCAATGAGAAAAGTCCGAGCTCAGTCAAACTCTCTTCATAAGATAGGGCCTCCAGTCCAGGCAGCATCCTGGTAAACTCCTCTGAACAATTTCCAAAGCATCCATATCTTTCCTATAATAGGGAGACCAGAACTGGACGCAGTATTCCAAGTGCAGTCGAACCAAAGTTTTATAGAACTGCAACAAGATCTCATGACTCTAAAACTCAATCCCCCTGTTAATGAAAGCCAAAACACCATATGCTTACTTAACATCCCTGTCTACTTGGGTAGCCATTTTAAGAGATCTATGTACCTGCACACCAAGATCCTGCTGTTCCTCCACACTGCAAAAGAAACCTATCTTTAATCCAATACTCAGCTTTCATATTCGACTTTGAAAATGCATCACCTCGCATTTATCCACGTTGAACTCCATCTGCAACCTCTCAGCCCATCTCTGCATCCTGTCAATGTCCCGCTGCAGCCTACCACAGCCCTCTATACTGTCAACGACACCTCCAACCTTTGTGTCATCTGCAAACTTGCTGACCCATTGTTCAATCTCCTCATCGAAGTCGTTAATAAAAATTACAAACAGTAGAGGCCCAAGGACAGAGCCCTGTGGAACACCACTCACCACTGACTTCCAGGCAGAATATTCTCTTTCTACTAAAACTCGTTGTATTCTGTTGGCCAGCCAATTCTGTATCCAGAGAGCTAAGTTCCCCTGTATCCCATTCCTTCTGACCTTCTGAATGAGCCTACCATGCAGGACCTTATCAAATGCCTTGCTGAAGTTCATATACAACACATCCACAGCTCGACTGTCTAAAACCTTTCTAGTCAAACTCGATAAGCTTTGTGAGGCATGACCTGCCCCTCACAAAGCCGTGTTGACTGCATTTAATCAAGCCGTGCTCTTCCAGATGGTCATGCATACTATCCCTCAGAATCCTTTCCAACACCTTGCAGACAACAGACGTGAGACTTACGGGTCGGTAATTGCCGGGGATTTCCCTCTTTCATTTCTTGAAGAGAGGAATTACATTTGCCTCTCTCCAGTCCTCAGGTATGACTCCAGTGGAGAGCGAGGATGGAAAGATCTTCACAAGTGGCGAAGTAGTTGCATTTCTCGTTTCCCAAAGCAACCGAGGACAAATCTGGTCCGAGCTTGGCGACTTGTTAATCTGAATGTTTGTCAAAGTTTTCAGCACAACTGCACCCTCTATTACTATCCATTCCAGCATGCACACCTGCTCTTCAAAGGTTTCATTCACTACAAAGTTCGTTTCTTTCGTAACGATAGAAGAACAAAACTCATTTAGGGCTTCCAAGAGCTCCTCAGACTCCACACACAAGTTCCCTATGCTATTCCTGATCGGCCCTATTCTTTCTTTCCTTCTTCAAAGACCATAATTTTCCCTCAGACGTGGTTGACGATGCTCTCCAACGCATCTCCTCCACTTCCCGCTCCTCCGCCCTTGAACCCCGCCCCTCCAATCGCCACCAGGGCAGAAGCCCACTGGCCCT
This sequence comes from Chiloscyllium punctatum, assembly GCF_047496795.1. Classification (NCBI taxonomy): domain Eukaryota; kingdom Metazoa; phylum Chordata; class Chondrichthyes; order Orectolobiformes; family Hemiscylliidae; genus Chiloscyllium; species Chiloscyllium punctatum. Next base: position 145,966 of record NW_027310047.1, read on the forward strand.
CACCAACCATCCCACCAACCTCCAGATACATCGTATCATCCTTCGTCATTTCCGCCACCTCCAAACAGACACCACCACGAAGGATATATTTCCCTCTCCTCCCCTATCAGCATTCCGGAAAGACCACTCCTTCCGCGACTCCCTCATCAGGTCCACACCCCCCACCAACCCAACCTCCACTCCCAGCACCTTCATTTGCAACGGCAAGAAATGCAAAACTTGCGCCCACAGCTCCCCCGTCACGTCCCTCCAAGGCCCCATTTGATCCTTCCATATCCGTCACAAATTCACCTGCACCTCCACACACATCATTTACTGCATCCACTGCACCCGATGTGGCCTCCTATACATTGGAGGCACAGGCCGTCTACTTGTGGAACGTTTCAGAGAACACGACTGGGATACACGAACCAACCAACCCAACTTCCAATGTGGCTGAACACTTTAACTCCCTCTCCCACTCCGCCAAGGACATGCAGGTCCTTGGCCTCCTCCATCGCCAGACCATAGCAACACGACGCCTGAAGGAAGAGCGCCTCATCTTCTGCCTAGGAACCCGCCAACCACAAGGGATGAATGCAGGTTTCTCCAGCTTCCACATCCCCTCCCCCCACCTTTTCTCAGTCCCGACCCTTGGACTCAGCACTGCGTTTTGACCTGAAATCTTCGTCCCGACTTCTCCGCCCCAACCCCCTCTCAGGACTATCACCTTCACCATAACCTTCTTCCAACTATCGCATTCCCAACGCCCCTTCCCCAAGTCCCTCCTCTCTACCTTTTATATTAGCCTGCTTGGCACACCCTCCTCATTCCTGAAGAAGGGCTCCTGCCCGAAATGTCGATTCTCCTGCTCCGTTTTGCTGCCTGATCTGCTGGGCTTTTCCAGCAATACATTTTTCATCTCTGATCTCTAGCATCTGCAGTCCTCACTTTCTCCTACTTTCTTTGACCATTCTCTTATTCCTCACATAAGTGTAAAATGCCTTTGTGTTCTCCCTAATCCGTTCTGCCAAGCCTTTCGCGTGCCCTCTCCTGGCTCTCCTCAGACCATTTCTGAGCTCCTTCCTCGCCTGCCTGTAATCCTTTAGAGCTGAGCTTGACCCTAACTCCCTCCACCTTATGTAAGATACCTTCTTCCTTTTGACAAGAAACTCCACCGCTCTCATCTTCCAAGATTCTTTTATCTTACCCCTTCTTGCCTGTCTCAGAGACAAATATTTATTCATCACTCGCAACAACTGTTCCTTAAACAGTCTCCACATGTCTATAGTGCCTTTACCATGGAACAATTGTTCCCAGTCTATGCTTCCTAACTCACGTCTAATCAATAAATAGTTTCCGCTTCCCCAATTAAATATCCTCCCATGTTGTCTAATCTTCTCCTTCTCCATATATATGTAGAATGTGAGGCAGTTGTGGTCACTATCACCAAAATGCTCTCCCACCACAAGATCTGATGCCTGCCCCGGCTCGTTTCCGAGCACCAAGTCTAGAATGGCCTCTCCCCTCGTTGGCCTGTCAACGTACTGAGTTAGGAAACCCTCCAGAACTCACCTTTGAAGAGCATCTCCATTCAAAACTTCTGCTCGAAGGAAATTCCAATCAATGTTGGGAAAGTTAAAGTCACCCATTACAACAACCCTACTACGTCCACACTTTTCCAAAATCTGCCCACCTATGCTTTTTTCAATCTCCCTGCTGCTATTGGTTGGGGGTGGGGGTGGTGGTGGGGGTGTAGTACACCCCTAATGAGGTTTATGCTCTCTTGGTGTTCCTACTTTCCACTCATACTGACCCAGTTGACAGATCTTCTCGACAATGGAAGGTTCTGTAGCTGTGATACCCTCTCTGATTCGTCGTTCTACACACCCACCTCTTTTCCCCCTCCCTATTCTTTTTAAATGCTCTAAACCCTGGAACATCCAGCAATAATTCCTGCCCCTGAGAAACCCCTGTCTCTGTTATGGCCACAACATCATAGCACCAGGTAGTGATCCATGCTCTAAGTTCATCACTTTTATTCCTGATACTCCTTTAGTTAATGCAAACACACTTTAACTGATCTATTGGTTCCTTCCCAGTAAACTCCTTCGCACTCGCTGCTCTATATCTTGCTATTGCCTCATCTGCATCAACTCTCACCTCCGGAATACAGCTCAGGTTCCCACCCCTCTGCCATATTAGTTTAAACCCTCTCGAGCAAACCTTCCACCCAGGACATTGGTCCCCTTCCAGTTCAGATGCAACCCGTCCTTCTTTTACAGGTCCCACCTTCCCCAGAAGGCATCCCAATTATCTGCGTATCTGAAGCCCTCCCTCCGACACCAGCTGTGCAGCCAGGTGTTAAGCTGCGCCCACTCTGTGTTCGTCGCCTCGCGATCTCGTGGCACCGGTAGTAAACTGGAGAATACTAATCTGTTCGTCCTGCTTTGCAGCTTCCATCCTAACTCCCTGAAATCACTTTTTATATCCTCAGTCCTTTTTCTGGCTATATCTTTAGTGCCAATATGTAACACGATTTCTGGCTGTTTGCCCTCCCCTTTTAGAACCTGATGCACCATCAGAGACATTCTGGACCCTGGCACCAGGGAGGCAACATACCTTCTGGGAATCCTGATCCTGACCACAAAACCTCCTGTCGATTTCCCCTAACAATCGAGTCCCCCGCCACGAGTACTTTTCTATTCTGCCCCCTTCCCTTGTTTGCCACAGTGTCAGGCTCAGTGCCGGAGAACTGGCTACGATTGCTTTGCTCTGGCAAGTCATCCCCGCAGGAGTGCCAAAACGGTATACTTATTGCTGGGTGGGATGTCCACAGGGGATCTCTCACTGTCTGTCTGTCCCCTTTCCTCCCCCTAACTGTAACCGAGATGGGGGTACTCTTGTAGAGAGTGGAATTCTGCTGAAACCAAGGTCGGAGTGGGTGTCCCAGATCTGAAAGCAAGGACAGAGCGACTGAAACCCAACCCGTGAGGTCAGGTCCGGTCCCTTCCCCTTCTCTGAGGGCGAGTACTTGAGGCTGATTCTGTTTGTGTCCAGCTCAGCTTATTCAACAGAAAGATTTTTAAAAAGTTCATTCTGCTGCTTGGCACTTTTAAATAAATATTTTTTATTGTTTTCAGATTGAAGTGATACATACATTGAGTGTAGTGGTGCTTTCTCTCACGGGTCCCTTAATTTGAAGAATCAATGAAATGTGTCCCTGTAAAATCCTATGGGAAAAGGTTGGATAAACCAGCACTACTTTCTGTCTCTTACCATAGCAACAGGTTGCTTCATTGTTGAAATGAGAACATCGCGGATAGATTGATTACGGAGTGAATTTCATTGATTGGTGAATTTGGATAAAGGGATATTTCAGCACAATTTTCAGCTGTTTTCTGAACTTAGTCTGGGTCACGGCATAAATCGCGGTGTTTGTGCAGCAACTGAGGAGCTGCAGCATGAAGCCCAATTCCCGCACAAATTGATGGAGAGTCACAGTCTGGTACCCGATCCAATGCATCCGGTACCATATAGAATAAAGCATTAACGTTGACCATAAAACTATGAAATTGGCCGAGATCACAAACAGTAAAATGATGGATTTTTTTCGATTTTTCAATTCTGTGTCAGACTGAGCGTGTCCGCTGGTGTGAGCGCGGAGTCTCCTGCGGGCTCTGCTGGTCACTAAAATGTGCCTGACCGTGAAAACATTGAGTAGCAGAATCAGGAGAAATGGGACACACGGGGTTAGAATGTTGTGGAGGAACTCGATTGTGACCCAGGTAGAGGAGAATCGAACAGTGTGTGTTACATCACAAAACCAAGGGCTGTTATCCAGCCAATACCAACCTGTGAGCATAAAATACCAGAAAGTATTCTTTAAACAACTCAGCACACTCACTGTTGCCAGAACCACAGCCGCCGTTTTCTCACTACAATATTTACTTTTCAGCTTCTGGCAACAAATGGCCATGAACCGATCAAAGGTGAAAGTGACGGTGAACCAGACAGAACAGTCAGTGGCTGCATAAAGCAAGACGGCGTGGATATTACACACGGGGATGAACCACAGGAAATAAAACTGTTCCCGATAAACAATGGGAATGTGTCTCAATATCAGGTCGAGAATAATGACCAGTAGATCCGCCACTGACATGGCCGCCAGGTACCGTCTGACACATGGAGACAATCCACAATCTTTATAAAGCAGGACGCAGACAGTCGCTACGTTAACTGCGAGGAAGGAAAATAAACACATTATACATGAGCTTGGAACAAAGTGACCAGTTTGATTTAGGAGTCAGTGAGATTTCAAATGCGTCACTGTATTCAGAGATTTATTAAAATAATTGGAGCTGCAATAACAAATGAGAACGTCTGAATTACTGAGAAAAATCTACACAAAGCACAGAAACACATCCCTCCACAAACGCACAGAGACCCATCCATAAGATCAGATGCTTTCAACAACATTCCAGCACACTCGATCAATCGAGAGCAGACACAGGTTTCCAATTCTGAATACGGAGGGAGACAACATTGCTGTCCAGAAGGATTCTCTCCCAGTTCTTTAAAGACAAATGGAGGTAGGAGATTTTTGTCTTTTAGTCTGCCTTATGGTCGATCCTCTGTCGTGATGTAATGTGAACGCAGTTAAAACTTATTCATTCTTTAAACTACCTGAGGGGACTTCAGAATAGTGTCTCCTTCTCTCTGGAACGGTTTCTATTCCCTCGGGATTAAACCTTTCGTTCAAATCACTGACGTCTGGGCATTCGCCAAAAATGTCAGATGCAGAATGTTCCAGGGATATTAGGTTATGCAATGTTGGGTACAGAATGTTCTGTGGAATGTCACTTATATAATCTTTGGAGGAATGTCAATTACAAACAGTTCCGGAGAATGTCAGTTATGGAAAGTTGTGTGTAGAATGTTCTGGGAATGAACGATATGGAATGTTCCAGGGAATTTCAGTTGTAGAATCGTGGATGTAGAATGTTCCAGAGAATGTCAGTTATAGAATTTTAAAGGAAATGTCGGGTATAGATTGTTACAGGGAATGTCGCGTAGTTTTCCCCCACCTCCTTTTCAGTTCTGTCTAACACTCCCTAACGTTAAATGTTCCGAATATTCAGTTCCCTATATTGGTCACCTTGTAGCCGTGTCTCTCCAATGTCATTTCATCATATCCATTTCCTTCAAAGGTTGTTTTGAATTCCTGAGATTTTTTTTTGAGAATACAACACACATTCAGAAAATGTGCCTTTCATTAAAAGTGCCTTTTAAATCCACTATTCCATTCTCAATTGTCACGCTCATTCTTGATATTGAACCGGTTATGAAACAGTCTGACACACTCATACTCACAGTATCAGGACTGATGGGTAATATTGCCGGAAGACCCATCACCATCCCTGTGTACAACCTGTCCCATCGACATGACAGATCACCACCCCCCTCCCCCAGAGGCGGGGTCGCTGTGGGATACAGTCCCGAAAGGACATACCTTGGAAATCCCAATATTGATGCCAGAATCCAGGAATCTCATGGTAGCAGGTCAAAGGTGGTCAAGGAAATCTAATGGAATACATTTACAGCCCTTCACACTGTCCCTCTGCGACAAACCCGTTCCCCTCGATGTTGACAAAGAATCTGAGGTAGCACTGAGGGTGACAAGGACTCAAACGTACTCTGTGTGGCACTTCAATATCCATTATCAAGAGTATCTTCACAGGTCTACCATTTTCTGAGCAGGGCAAAACTTCAAATACACAGCAGCCAGACAGTGGGCCGTGATGGGGGAAACCAAGAAGAGGGGAACATTTTCACCAAACTACTTGTCACAGATGGATCTGTCCCGAACAGTGTCTGTAGATATACCCAACATGCAGTCCTGGTGGAGGGAATGTCTCATATTGGAGAGACAGCGCACTGTTATGTGGCAGTATCTCCTGCGAAGTAGGACGTGCTTTTAAAGGACTGAGCATATGCCAACTGGTCATCCACGAGGCACTGTATGTTATCAGCAGCTGCAGTATCAATGGCCTTCCCTCCATCATAAGATCGTAAGTGGCACTGATGCTTCTAAAATATTCAGCACCGTTCACAACGACACTGACAAATGCCATTCAGCCTATCGAAAGTTTTAGGCAGGTTCAGAATGAGGCCATTTAGTAATTTGAGACTGATATTCAGAATTGGGCAAATCTTTTCGGTCTCATGTCTGTTCCACATGAAGTGGAAGGGAATATTCAGCCTTTTGAACCTTCTGCATAGGAATATCTGGAGGACTGGTTATTGAGCTGGTAGCAGGGATACATTACAGATGAATAATTCTTTATTAATTCAATGCAATTAACAACCCAATTAACGCAGTAACCAGTGTTGGTGCCTCAACTATTTGTAACTAATATCAACGTTTTCAAAAAATGGAAGAAATGTGTTCTAACTAAAATTGACAGCGAAATAAGTTATCAAAAGGAAGTAGTGAATCTCTAATTAGATAAAAAAAAGAAAACAGTTTGGCAGCTTGAATATAACGTGGGTATCCGTGAACCTGTTAATTTTTCAGGAAGAATAAAATGCTGTATATTCCATAAAATGAAATAGGTTGCAGGACTTACTGATGGGTTCTGTCTGACCCGTTCAGACATGAGAAGTGTTTCTCTAGCTGCCTGATTCTCTGCTCCCAGATGTTCCACTGGCCCCATTGTTCTCAGTACACAACAGGGCATTTTTATGTGGCTGGTTGATGGTGCAAAGTCGTGAGGGAGAGGGTGTTTTGAGCGAGGTACAAAGGGGATGGCCTTTATCCAAGAGGCCATCCTTTCTTTATACATGAAGTCCTGAAGACGATGGGAATTGTTGAGTGGTTCTGAATCAAATGCCTGTGGATGCTGCCAGGACAGTGGGAATTCCTTAACATGATGGACTGTGCATAGGCACCATACAACATTAATGGAGTGAAAGATGGTGAGGAAAATGATAAGAACAAGGAGATAAAATAACGGCATGGTCAGATCAGCTGAAGGGTTTCCTGATATCACATTCCTAATTCACCACAGATAATTGTAAACCAAGAGGAGATAACTGTTCAGCACAGAGCACTGTGTAGATGGAACTTTGCTCGGTCCAACCCAGCGTTATCTCAGTGCCGAATACAGTGCAGACCACAGCAGTGCATTGATCTTTAAACTCGGACTAGCTGTCTGTCTAGCACTGGGAGCGATGCAGAACACGTCAGTGAATTGATCTATAAACACGGACGACATGTGTCTCCAGCACGGGGATCGATGCAGACTGTGACAGTGCATTTTTTCTGGAAACCTGGACGTGATATCTTTATAGCAACAAGAGCTATGCAGTCCACAGCAGTGCATTGATCTATTATCCCAGACTAGATATTTGTAAAGGAGGGGGAGCTATGAAGACCGCATCAGTGCATTGATCTATAAACCCTTACTCGATATTTGCCCAGCACGGGGAGTGATGCAACTCACAGCAGTCAATGGATCTATAAACCCGTACTCTGTATCTGTCCAGCACTGGGAGCTGTGCAGACCTTAGCAGTGAAAGGAAATATCAAGTCAGCCAAGATATTTGTTCAGCCCTAAGAAATGCGCACACCTCAGCAGTACGATTCTATTCAGGCCACTGTGAGTGATTCTCTCCAGAAAATGTGGAGTTGAATTTTGGCACTTTATCTGAATTTCAACGTTTTTTGCTCTTCCAAATTACAGTGAGAATAGGTTGTAAAGTCATGTACCACCTCAATGGCAACGTATATGCCAGCAATGGTCATGTTCATCTCCTTCTGTTAAAATCTCAGGGACATCATTGCAAGATATCCGACAAAATTACTCTGAGTCTCCAAAGTCGTTCTTAAACAAAGAAACAACCAGGAAATGATCTGAAGATGGCAGAACTTAACAGAATATTCCAGACGGAGCCGCTCTGCTCCGCCCATAATTTCTGTTGCTATTTTTCCCGTTTTCTGAAACATTATTTTCCCAAACAGAGAAAAATCATTTTAATATGACTCCAACGAGAATCAGGAAGATAAGTTCCAGAGTGGACGCTGGCGTGCTGAGGCGAGACATGCAGATTTAAAGCACAGCGTGGCCTGGATACTGAGCCCAGTGCTTTCAGGAGGATGGGTCTGGTGCAGCCTGGAAAATATCCTCGGTGAGTTCTGAAGAATGGGCCTGTTGTGGTCGGGAGACTGGGTCCAGCGTGGTCAGAAAAATGACCTGCAGCGGCCAGGAGATTTTTTGGTTTGTATATTGCAGTGTGGTTTGGATATTGAGTCTGGTCACTGGTCCCAGTGAGGTCTGGAGATTGGGTTCAGCAATATCTGAAGACTGAATATAAGGATTCTAAATCGACTCTCTTTTTCCCTATTTATTGTTGCTATGGTCTTTCATTTAGTATTATTTTACATTCGTACTAAGTATCTGCACAAAAGTATAGAATCGCTACAATGTGACAACAAGCCATTTGGCACAACAAGTCGAATGTGTAACGGACCGAGACCCACTTCCCTACCGTATTACGCAACATTTGCCCAACATTATGCACATTATTTGCTCATCCGTGAACATTATCGGCAATTTAGCATGACCAATTCATCTAACCCGCACATCTTTCGATTCTGGGAGGAAACCGGACTATCCAAACAAAACCCTTGCATACATGAGGAGAATGTGAAAACTCCACTTCGAACCCGGGTGCCTGGCGCTGTGAGCCAGCAGTGCTAACCACTGAGCCTCCGTGCTGCCTGAATCTTGTACTTGACACAGCACAACAAGGAAGAATATTGCAACATTTTCACTGCACACATTACAGTGCTCACAAAAATAAAACCAATTGAATTGAAAAGTGAGGAGTTACTGTTTTTGGTTCGTGATTCACACAATGCTGAAGCTTGTGCAGGGGCGTAGGTTCGCCAGAGACGGTGTTATTATCTCACTTTAAAGACAAGTGAGAGAGAGAGACAGATTTTGAGAATGTGGAGGGACAGTTTGATCCCCATTTTAATGGATTTACTCCGGAAACAACATAAACCCTAATTCTTAGAGACGCAGATGCATGGATACATATATTAATACTCTAAAACACACAAACAAAGACACAGGCAAACGCAGATACACAGAAACGCGCACAGGCACACACACACACACACACACACACACACACACGCACACACACACACACACACACACACACACACACACACACATAATCATAAACAGGGAAATTCATGCAGACTTTCGACCCCTCATTCCTGCATTGCCATTCAGTAAGACCAGGGCTGATGTGATCCTGACCTCACTTTTATATCCTCTTGGGAAATATGACAGGGCATGTGACTGAGCCGTCAGCGTGAGATCACATCTTATATTAGTTTGAAAATTGTTCTAAAAATAAAGTCATAGAGTCATAGAGATGTACAGAATGAAAACAGACCCTTCCGTCCAACCTGTCCAAACCGACCAGATATCCCAACACAATCTAGTCCCATCTGCCAGCATCTGGCCCATATCGCTTCAAACCCTTCTTATTCATGTACCCATCGAAATCCCTCTTAAATGTTGCTATTGTACCAGCCTTCACCGCTTCCTCTGGGAGCTCATTCCATACCCGTACAACCCTCTGTGTGAAAAGGTTACCCTTTATGTCTCTTCTATATCTTTCCTCGCTCTCTTTATATCTTTCCTCTCTCACCCTATAACTATGCCCTCTACGTCTGGATTCCCATACCCCGGGGAAAATGCCTTTGCGTATTCACCCTATCCATGGCCCTCATAATTTTGTAAACCTCTATAAGGTTACCCCTCAGCTTCCGACGCTCCAGGGAAAACAGCACAGCCTGTTTAGCCACTCCCTATGGCGCAAATCCTCAAATTCTGGCAACATCCTTGTAATTTCTTTCTGAACCTTTTCAATTTTCAGAACTTCTTCCCGATCGGAAACAGACCAGAATTGCACGCAATATTCCAACAGTGGCCTAACCAATGACCTGTACAGCCGCAACAGGACCTCTCAACTCCTGTACTAAATACTATAACCAATAACATAAAGCATACCAAACGCTTTCTTCACTAACCTATCGACCTGCGACTCCAATTTCAAGGAGCTGTGAAACTGCACTCCAAGGTTTCTTTGTTCAGCAACACTCCCTAAGACCTTAACATCATGTGTACAAGTCCTGAAAATACATTTTTTCCCCAAAATGCAGCACCTCGCATTTATTTGAATTAAACTCCATCTGCCAATTTTCAGCCAACTGGCCCATCTGGTCAAGATCCTGTTGCAATCTGAGGTAACTGTCTTCGCTGACCACTACACCCCCAATTTTGGTGTCACCTGCAAACTTACTAACTTTACCTCTGACGTTCGCATTCGAATTATTTATGAAAATGACAAAACTGGAGGACTCAGCACTGATCCTTGCGGCACTCCACTGATCATAGGCCTCAAATCTGAAATCAACCCACCACCACCAACCTCTGTTTTCTGTCTCAAGCCAGTTCTGTATTCAAATGGCTCGTTCTCCCTGTATTCCATGAGATCTAATATTGCTCATCAGACACCCACGGGAAACCTTGTCCAACGACTTACTGGATTCTGGGTAATGCCAGATGAAGGACCAAAAACATTTCTGGCTGTAACATCGGCTCCTTTTTTGAGATGTTTTCGGTGGTGGTGATTTCCTCGAATTCCAAGAGCAGCAATTACTGTTTCATATGTTGCTGCATTGTTTTGTAACTTTGGAAATAAAAAGTCAAACAGCAGCAGTTTTAAAAGGGAGAAGAAGAGAAAAAGGAAGCATATGGTGAGGACAGTGCAGGAGAGAGAGATAGAATCTGCAGTTCGTGCCTTTGCTGTTTGAATTCATGTATCACTGTGCATCGGAGTGCATCTGGGAAAATTAGCAAACAGTGAAATTCACAACTGATCTTGGAGGAACATGTTTGGATGAAGATCACAGCACAAAATCAGATAAGTTAAGAAAATGTATAGGCATGTTTCAAAACTTAACATTATAAATTAGGGCAAGGCCATTTTAGTGGTATGAGGCAAAAACTTTCAAAAGTTGATTGGGGAAAACTGTTCAGACGTCAGGCAAGTGGGAGTCCTTCAAATGCGAGATGATGAGTGTTCAGGGGGACTATGTTCTTGTTAGTGTGAAGGGCCATGCGAGCTGGAGTAGGGAGTAGGACATGAGGGAGATTTTGAGACTTTGGTCAACGAAAAAAAATTGGTTCATGTCAGGCGTAGGCAGCTGAGATCAATTGAATACCTTGAGCGTTCGGGTTGTAGGAGTATACAAACAGGGAAATGAGGAAGGCAAAAACAGGAGATGAGATTGCTTTGGCTGATAAGGTTAAGGAGAACCGAAGAGAAACTAGGGAGAGAATAGGACACTTGAACAATCAAACAGCGATCGATATGTAGAACCATAGGAGATGAATGTGATTTATTTGATTTATTTCCGCATGTACTCACATGAGGAAGGTGAAATGCTTACAAGTTTCCATATGTCACACAATCTAACGTACAAAGGTAACCCCTAACATACCCCCGAACCCCCACCAAGGTACAGTGTGTTAGTGCAATGTGGAAAAATATAGAAAAGAAACTTAAAATTTAAAACATTACAGCCCTTCCTACAAAAGTGGAAAAACACGGAAACAATGTTAGCATTTAAACAGCACAGTCCGTAAGTGCCTGGCCAGGCTGGGTTCATACTCTTCACAACGACACGATCTCCCCCACGCCACTGCCTTCTAGCCTGTTATGGCTCTATGAATGAGATCCCACAGAAACATTCCCCTTCTCTATATACTCTGGAGAAAGGCGTGTTAACGAGGGAACTCGGGCAAACAAAACAAGGAGATGTTTTGAAATGAGGCCACACTTTAGAAGATAAAGTGCTGAAGGTATTAAAATGCATAACCGATGGTAAATGGGTAGTATCTGTTTAATTACATCCCACATCTTTCCAGGAAGTTGGGGAAGTTGGCCCCTAGCTGAGATATTTATATCGCTTCTGAGAGTTCTGAGGAAGTGTCACTGTACCCGAAGTATTAACACTGATTTCTATTCCTAGATTCTGTCAGACCTGCTGAACTTTTCCAGCATCTTCTGTCAATGTTTCTAATTTACAGAACCTGGAGTTCTTTCAATTTTGTTTTCCATCATTGCGAACCACGGGTGAGGTGCTGGAGGAGTGGAAGACAGCTAATGTTGTAACATTCTTTTTAGAAAAGCTACAACAAAAATCCAGGAATCTACATAAAGGTGACTCTGATGTCAGGGGTAGGGATGTGTTGAAGGAGATTCTGATAGATAGGATTTGCATGCATTTGGAAAGGCAGGACAGATTACGGATAGTCAGCACGCCTTTGTTTGAAGGAACAACCTTGAGTGAAAGTCTTCAAGTCGTCACCAAGACGATCGATAAAGGTACAGCAGCATGAGTTGTCTACATAGACCTTAGTGAAGCCGAAAAAGATTCATGGTAGTATGGTCAGTAAGGCGAGATCGTACAAGGATCACAGAGAGAGAGCCAATTAGACACAAAATTGGCTTGACAATAAGACACAAAGTGTGCTGAGAGGTATTTGTTGTTCTAACTGGTGGCCTGTGACCAGTGGCTTTTCACAAGGGCCACCCTGCTGCTGTTTGTTATTCTTTAGAAATGGTTTGGATGACAATATACGGAGCATGGATAGTCTGTGTGTGGTCGATACCGAAATTGCTTTTATAGAGGACAGTAAAGACAGTCATTTAAAAGGACAATATGATCTTGATCAACTGGGCCAGTAGATGAGGAATGGCAGATGGAACTTCGTGCAGATAAATACGAGGTGTTACATTTTGTTAAAGAAACCAGGGCAGGATTTACACAGTTAATGGAAGGGGAGAGGGATTGTTGTTGATTAGATAGACCCAGGGGTGCAGGGAGATAGTCCCTCGAATTGGTGATGGATGGTTAAACAGTTCATTTGAGGAGAGTGCTCCGCAAATATTCCCATCCTAAATCCTTGAACATCCCTGTACATCAGTGGAAAAGACAGGGATGTAGTATCTTCAGCACCCTCAGCCAGATGTTTTGAGTCAGTGTGCCACCTCATCATCGTCATAATGCCTACGGAATCACGGGTGCCAGTCTTCAAACATTTCTTTTCGCTGCACGTGATATCACAGCTCAGAAATAATCTGCTCAGTGTCGTTTCTGACAGGTCCCGATATGAAGATGGTGTTTTTGTCACAATGTCACTGGATTACTAATCCAGAACAGGCTAATGCTCTGGCAGCTGGTGGAAGTTAAAAATAATTAAATCAATAATAAATTATAAATAAAATATCGAGATTTAAAATCTGGTGGCAGTAATATTGACCGTGAAACCAATGTCGATTGTAAACACCAATTTCCTTCACCAATTTCCTTTCAGAAAGTAGATCTCCAGACACACAGACATATGATACGCCAGGGTGGGGGAGTCCAAAAACAGAGGGCAGAAATTCAAGCTGTCAGAGCAGTTGGGAGAGGGGAGTACAATCCCAAAATTTATATGAATCCTGGATTCGGACAAAAAAAGAAAGGGATTGGAGGGTTATGCGCAAAAGGACATATACAGTTCAGGAAACCTGGTAAGTATGGACTATTTGGGCCGAAGGATCTGCTTGTATATTGCATGACTCCAGGAATCTATGACTCCATCATTTTTCTTACATCACTAATTATTCACTGACCTCAATTCAGCTCCAGGTCGAAAATTATTTGTTAATATTTCAATAATCTAGCTCCCGAACTTTCGTGAACAGAGTGTTCCTGATATTGATGTGGTGCTGTACACAACAGCAGGGCAGAAACAGAATTATATTCAACTACAATCTGTAACTTTTTGTACGGGATAATCCCTCAGTCTAACATTACCATGCAGCCGATCTATCGTTCAGTGACGGGTATGGGTGAAAATGCCAGGGTCAGAATCACGTGTGCATAAAACTGATGACAATCCGATATAACTATTGCACTTAACTGGTTCCCCTCCAAATCGCAGGATGAACACCTGATAGAGAGCGAATGAATAATACCAAATCAAATACATCAGATCTAAGCTGTGCAGTCCTGCCACATTCAGTCATAAGTGTCAATAAACTATTTAAAAAATTATTGAAGGAGATGGCTCCACAAATAACCCTATCCAAAATAAAATAGCAGCCCTGCTTCACAGTGTAAAATACGAGGATGTAGCATCTGCGCCATCTGCAGTCAGAAATGTTGAGTTGATGATTGAATTCACCCTCGCCATGATGCCCACATAACCACAGATATCAAATTTCAACGAATTCGACTCGCTGCACGTGGCATGAAGAAACAGCTGAACACAGTAGATATAATAAACGTAATGGGCCCTGACACCATTCCAGCAATAGGACTGATGACCTGTGCTGCACAGCAAACCGTGTCCCGGGGAAATAGGTTCATTCCAGTTCCTGCTCTGACATCTCCATATCAATGTGGAAAATTATTCTACTACGTTCCATCCACTCAGAGGATAATAATTGTATTCTGACCATTTACCACACGCTCTGTCTCATCACGATAGTCAAACTGGTGGGAGGACTTTTTGACAGAGCATCAAGTAGTACAGAAATAACCGGCTCACTGTGGTTTCTGATAGGTCCCCATGTGGATATGGCACTGTAGTGTTAATGTCACTGGATTACTAATCCAGTGGAAATGGCACCGAATACTAATCCAGTGGTAATGTCACTGGATTACTAATCCAGTGGAAATGTCAGTGGATTACTAATCCAGGCGAGGGTAATTTTCTGTTAACTTGTCGAAGTTAACAATAATTAATGTAATATCGAGATATCCAGCAACATATTTTTTCAGATCTAAAATCTAACGTCACTAACCGTGATCCTGAGCCCAATATCGATTAAACACTAATTTGCTTCACCAAATTACTTTGAGGAAGTATATTCCTCATGCTTTCCTAGTCTGGCCTAAAAGTGAATTCAGACACATAGACATGTGATCAAATCTTGAATGTTCTCGGAAACGGCCAAGCAAGACATTAAATTGTTTCAAACTGTCCGAGGTCTTAAAGGATAATACTGGACAGGACCCCCAGCACATTATGAGTATCATAAAAGGCACCGGGAAGCACAGGCTCATAGACCCTGAAAAAGCCACCTTTTCGATCAAACCCAATATAATGATTGTGGATCCTCTATCTTAACAGTGTATTCCTGCTCTCCCCCAGACCTGCTGTGTCCAGAAATCCTTATTTTAATTTATTCACTAACGTTGCAGAGATTTTCGCAGCTGCACCAGTCTCGGAGTGCAGACATTCACTCTCATTTCAATGCAGATTGGTCTGCCTGAACCTAATAATGTGGCCCTTTGTTTCAGACGTCACAGCCAACGGGACTATCATCCCTGCTTCCAATCTGTCTCACCCTGTCAGAGGTTGTCTTTATATTTCACTGAGATCTCCACTCATTTTCCTATACATCATGGAATACTGGCCAAACCTCTGCTCCCACAACAAGCCTGTCTGTCAGATGTCAGTTGGTCATCCTTTGCTGCACTCCCTTAATGTCAAGTTCGTCCTTTATTGGGTACGGAGACCAAGACTTCACACAACACTGCACAATGTTCCAGATGAGGTCTCACCAAGACCCTGGACAGCTACAATAAAACACCCTTCTTTCTGTTCTCAAATCCCCTTAATATGAAGGTTATCACACCATTTATCTTCCTAACTGCTTTGTGTTCCTGCAATAATGTTTTCAGTAACTGTTATACACGACCGTCCATATCCTTTTCAATGTTATAGCTACCCACTTAGTGCGTCGATGTAGTTTGGTTAGCGTGTCAATGTTATTCTCAGTATTGACTCCTGGCTTCAGAACCCACTGCCCTGCACGGACCTCGGAGGTCTGCACAGAGAGAAACAAAAAGAAGGAGCATCAGTCACTTTATAGATCGACATTTTGCAAACAATCCCTTTTCAGTTGATAGGCTGTAGTCCTCTATTCCCCGCCCCCCCAAGATTTCACCATATCACATGTACTCACATTGATCTTCATCAGTTATTTATGTATCCATTGTCCCCACTTCTCTCCAACACCTTGGAACTTTTTTTACATTTCCCTCACCCAGTCATAAGCCATAACGTTTTCGTGCCATCAGCAGACTTGGATATTCCAATTGATTTTTTGAACCAAATGATTGACATTTATTAAAGAATACCTGGTCGAAAAAATGTCCTGTACAGCTCTTAAAATCTATGACTCGATGAATAATGGCTGTGCCTACAGTCGCGTGTGACTTCTTCCTATGACCCTCGGCAGAAGTGAGGACTGATGATGCTGGGAACCAGAGTTTAGTTTAGAGTGGTGCTGCAATAGCACAGCAGATCAGGCAGCATCCGAGGAGCAGGAAAATCGACATTTCGGGCAAATGACCTTCATTCAGGGATCTGTGGGAAGCATTCTCTGAGCTTCCTCGTGGGTTGGTATTCATCAAGAACTCCCCTGTCTCGTGCTTTTTCCGAAGAAAATCACCTCATATTTATCAGTGTTACATTCCACCTGCTATTGACCTGCCTATCTGACCGTTCCATCTATATCTTCCTGTAACATAAGACCTTCCTCCTCACGACTAATTAACAGGCAAATACAGGTGAATACAAGGGCCGAGATAAGACCGACTGGGCCTGATATAAAGGCCATATTTAACTGACGATGACACCAAGGAATCTGAGCAAAATTGCACTTCATGCAAATCGCTTGTGAAGTCTCCACTGTCTGGATTCATTCATAGCACAAGAGAAGATGTTTATCATTGGTGATCATTAATCGTCTCAGCCATAGGACATCAGTGCAGGTGATCATCTGGCTTGCTTCCTGGGCCCCAAGTATCTCCAGTGTGTCATCGGGGAATTCCTGTAGTGTGGAAACACGCCATTCTCGCCAGTGGGTTCACACGGATCAGAAATCGGCGGTCGGTCACTGAAGATTACACAATATTTGAAACAACTTGTCACACCGCAGCTCCTGAAGTAGTCTGTGTCCATGTGCAACATGACCTTGACATCATTCAGGCTTGTGCTGTTAAAATGTTGGTAACAATCATGTTACCACTGCACATTTTCACAGTAAATGTAGGAGAACATTCAGTACCTCAATCTATGTTCACAATAACATGGGGAAGTCACGCAGTCCATCAAAATTATTAGACAAGAGGAGGGACAGGCCATTTAGTCCCACCAGCCTGTTACATAGGAAAACAAAAAGTCTGCTCATCCTCACGTCACTTACACGGAATCAGAAAGAAACCATTTCACACCTGGAATTAGTTAAAAAGGAACAGGGAGATGTCATTCAGCGTCTCATGTCAGTAACACAGGAACGCGAAGGTGTCAGAGATGCTCCAACATCACAACCAAAATGGAGCAGGAACTCCCTAGATAGCCTGCTTCATGTTTTTTTCCACGTACCTTCATTAGCAATAGTATGTACACATTATTTTCGCATGGTTTTCTGGCAGTGGGAATGAAGCCAATTTGTTTTAATAAGTCTTAAAGGAATCTTACATCTCCGAGAATGCACACCTATTTTCTCTCTGGAAGTCAGAAGCTTGTGGGGAGCGTCGAACTGTTTCAGAATGAAGGTATTATGGCTGCTGACAGGATTGTGACCAATGTAACGTTGAATGCATGGTCAAACAGTAACTGCTAATTAAAGTGATCAGAATTCCTTCAGAGCCCGTACCTCTCTGTCAATCGACATGAGGTCTCTGCATAGGCACATAAACTAAAGGGAATCGAGCATCCTATGGAACTTGACACCTTATCAATGGCTGTTTGAGACAAAATGAGCGTGTGTCCATAAATTATTCTCTCACAGCGCAACCTATTAGACACATAGTTAACACATTCTTTCCTTATAGTAACATGATGCCAAGGTTTGGTCTGGTGAAACACCTTTGTACTCTCTCGGTGACATGGAGATCATTATTTATTATGTGTCTCAGTCTGGACACAATATCACAAATATTCTCTCAATAAAACACTACCTTTGAGTAAGATACATTTGCTCTACTACCTCAATCATTTTGCATGAAAGACAGTATATCATTTACAGTTATAATTACTTACTGCCCAGTATTAATTCTGCTTGTGACTTATACCAATGTCATGCAGGTCCTTTTCAACAACTCCACTTCCCAGCCTCTCGCCATTTAATAAACATAAATGAGAATTGTTTCTTTTGTTCACATAAGAATTATTTTTACACTTTGCAAACAGCTATTGCACAAGCATTGATCCTTCTGATTACTCTGCATGCCTTCAGTCCAAAGGAGAACACTACTCGATTATCCAGTTTTCATTTCATATGGTAAAAATCCAATGCGGAGTTCCCCATGGACTCGAACATTCTCCACCCACCTGCATACAACCATGTGTAACTTCGTCTGAAAATTCAAATACTTCACTCTCACTTTTTTCTCAATTGTTGATGTCATAACGGAAAACCCGTCAAATCAGGTTCTGCAAAGATCATTTCCATTTGCTGAATCTAGACCAACTGAACCAAATCATGTCATTATTCTCCAAGTGTTGAATCGTCACATCCCTTATGAAATTAGATTAGATTAGATTAGATTACTTACAGTGTGGAAACAGGCCCTTCGGCCCAACAAGTCCACACCGCCCCGCCGAAGCGTAATCCACCCATACCCCTACATCTACCCTAACACTACGGGCAATTTAGCATGGCCAATTCACCTGACCTGCACATCTTTGGACTGTGGGAGGAAACCGGAGCACCCGGAGGAAACCCACGCAGACACGGGGAGAATGTGCAAACTCCACACAGTCAGTCGCCTGAGGCGGGAATTGAACCCGGGTCTCTGGTGCTGTGAGGCAGCAGTGCTAACCACTGTGCCACCGTGCCGCCCAAAAATGTTCCAATATTTTTCTCACATCGAAGTTATTTAGTTTTCTGTTTCCCCACTTTGTTTTAATTACTTAGTTTCACAATAGCTGCTTTCCAGTCTGCCGGACCCTTTCCAGAAATTGAATGATTTGAAGATTAATCAGCAATTATTCACAAGCTTTATTGCAACCTTTTCAATACCGTGGGGTATAGATTATCAGATGCAACAACATGACAAGCTTCAATTCAATTAGATTCTTAAAAAGCTTATTCTACATTAATTCTACTTTCCTGCAGTTCCTCATTTTCACCAGTCCCCATGTTCCCGAGTATTTTTGGAAGTTAGTTTCTGTAACTTCCTTCACGGAGATAGAACCAAATTATCACCCTAAAAGGGCAGATGGCTTCTGTCAGCTTGTGAATACATCGAATGACTGACCTCGGGAGATGACGGATGTGTCACCCCACTCCTGCCTGGGAAGTATCAGAATCAATTCAACTCACTTCACGGTGTGGGCCGTACAGTCCTGTCCCTGATATGTGACCACAGGTTCTCCTGAAGGAGAGGACACAGTTCAATGATCATCTCGGTTTCGAAAAAAATGTTCTTTCACATTTCACACCTGAAATGGGTCCAGCTTCGAAAATTGTTACTGGAAATGTAAGCGAGGAAAGAACTGTGAACTTCCCCACCTTGTGCACAGAGTTTCCACTCTGTGTTCTCTCAGCTCCATTTGTTTACCATGGACCCAAACACTCTGTCAATGCAGTGTTCAGAGTGGTGTCATCAGACCCTCTGGTCTGCCTAAATGATTGCAGCAGCTGACAGGACAAACCCGAGGAAAGCGTCCAAAGAGCCTCGATTGACCTTTCAAAGATAGAAGGTCAAATCCCCACACACGTTGCACCCAGGCAGTGTTTAAAATGCCTCCCTCTCCTCAGCTTTTCTTGGTTGCAAAAGCGATTGTGTCTCTGCACTGTCCAACAGTGAGAAATCCTCACTGCAAAGAAGCAGTTCAAATTGTAATATTACATTTCTCTGCATCTCAGCAACTATAATGGCAGCACCAGTATTGCCGATGTATTTAGTCACTACACTGAAGAAGAGAGAGAGGAATCATAACTCACATTAAACAAGGTCATACTTAAATGGACGTGAAATTCAGGAATATGTACAACGGGAAATGTGAGCATAACTTTTCATTTCTTTCCTTTTCAGTTCATCATCCGCAATCCCTCTGCTTGCTTTTCTTCTCTCTCTCTCTCTCTCTCTCTCTCTCTCTCTCTCTTGCTGGCCATTTCTCCATCCATTCAATTCAAAACTTCCATCCCCACCCCAACCTCCAACTCAACCATCCCTGATACCAGCATAAAGAAATAATGTTTCCAAGTTCCTTTATGATGTGGGGTCACTGGACTTGAAACGTTACTTGTTTTAGCCTGACAGAGGCTGCCATACCTGCTGAGATCCTCCAAATCTTCAAAATGCTGAATAACTTTATTTCAGATCTCCAGCATCTGCAGTTCCTTGGATTATTTCACCTTTGATGTTGTTGTTTCATGGGATGACAGCATCACTGGCAAGGGGAGCATTTGTCGGCCATCCTAATTGCTCTTGACTGTGAAGCCATATTGTTGTGTGCCTGAAGTCAGATTTAGTCCAGACTGGGCAATAATAATTACTCTGATTCCGAGTCCATATTGTGAAATAACTGTGAAGGCAAGAGCAACTTTGTTGTTAATATATTTATAACCAGAAGAATGATCAGAAGAGAACGGGAGCTCTAAAATCTGAAGTTAACGAAGTGTTATATGATGGTTAATTCAGCAACAGTACTGAAACAGAGCTGGAGATTGGGGATATTATTGATGTGGGTATCAGCAGGTTTGATGACAGTGAATATACGGAGACAAAAATCAGTTCAGTCTAAAAGGGAGACTCAAGGGTCTGAAAAGTCTTTCTCCTTCTGAGATATTTATGAGTGAGAGTCTGTAAATCATGGAAATGAACTGGAGTTTGTGACTGAAACTGAAGATAATAGTTTATGTATTTGATAAATTCAAATAACCGAAATAGCAATAACCTTAACCATCGTTTATAGAACTGAGAGCGATAGGCTCACCAGGAACCCAATCATTAGTGAGGACGGGATGACAATCCCGCCAGAATAATATTTAGTACAGCTTCAATCTGCAATTCTGAAAACTTCCAAACCAGAGAAAAACATTAAAGACCCAATGATATACTCCTGTCCATTGTTGGAACATTCCAGCCTAATTGTCTCAAATTCTGATCCATTGTTAGACCAGTCCAGTCGACTGTTCTCAGTTTCTGATCCATTTCTGGACAACTCAGATCAAATGTTCTCAGATTCTGCTCGATTCTTGTAACTCTCCAGTCAAATATTTTCAGATTCTGATCGACTGTTGGAACATTTCAGTTTAAAGGTCTCAGATGCTAAACAATTGTAGGAAAATTCGAGTCTAACGTTCTCAGATTCTGATCCACTGCTGAATCATTCCAATCTGTTGTCCCATGAATGTCTTCCTCTCCGTCTCCCTGTGGCTACTGAGACCAAATGTGTTGAGTATGACGCTGCCGCTGAGAGCATTGGATAACAGCTTGAAGGAAACCCTTTACAAACAGAAAGGGAAGGCTTCCACTGGCACAGTTAACCTCCACGGAGACTGACATCAATCACAGTTAATGTGAGCAAGTCAATTTAAACCCTTTCACGACAACCATTATGTCTCACAATACTACTTGGTCCAGTTGTAATATTGACATCGTTGATATTTAGGATAATGGCACATCTCCAATCGTAAAGTTAGAGGTGAGGGATGAGTATTTATGCTTCCTCTTCACGACCTGGATGATTCGACTGTGTTTTGGTAGAGCAGGAACTGCTGGGCTCCCGAGGCAATCTACCTCTGATCACCAGGCCTGTTGCATCCTGTTATGTTTTTGATGTTTTAGTTCAAATTTAATCCGACCATCATTAACGGATTGAGTGGGCGTACGAAATTTTGAAAGCATTCTGGAGGGCGTACGCGTTGTGGGTATCGTCCGTTCCTTGTGGGTATTGTGGTCCCGTCTTGTGCAATGGTGATCTGCCTCAGTGGAGTGATCGTCAAACTCTCAGAACTAGGATTCTTAATTTTAACTGTTGCCAATTATTACTGGGGTCGCATCAGGTTTGCAAGGCAATACATCTCTGCGTCCAGCCGCATTGTCTCTGTGAGATTTCCCTCACAATTGTCTTTTGATGTTCTTTCCTCCTGGATTGGAGAAATGTATATATGTTTTCTTAATTTGCTTTTTGACAAGTGTATGCTTATTTGATGTTACCATAATAGACCAGTTGCTGTTCAGTACTTCAATGACGTATTAAAGTAAAGATATTACGAAAACTGTAAAGTTTTCCAATGGAATTATGTTATTCCAATTTCCTCTAATGTTTGCTGAATTTATCTACAGTATTTGAATAAATTGTGTTTTGCTTAAAGTCGAATGGTTTGACCAAGCCAATTCTATCTGAAACATAGCATCTCACATTAACCTTCAAAAGAAGAAAACTTTGGTGTCGAGGCTACCTTTTTCATCTATTTTGAGGGGGTCTATTTTGGTTCATAACAAATGGACACATATTCACGTTTTAATTAGTTAATTACTTACTGGACGACTTGTTACAGACTTACGGGGTTGAACAGAGAAATGGGCCGATCTGCAGGTGTAATAGTTATACCGAGAATTACGTCAGATACTCAATCCACCTCACAGATCCAGCCCAGACTCGCATATGTTTAGATACGATATCTGCTCACTATGGAGTATTCTGCAGACCAGACGCAGTACAACTCAGTAATCTGTCCAGGATGAAACACTGCGCAGAATTCACCAAGCCCCTGACTATCTGCCCACAATGGGTGCAGCACAGATCACACCAGTTAATTGATTTATAAAAACGGACAAAAGCGTCTGATCCGAATGGGGAGATATTCAGATCACACTAGCGTCTTAATTTTTGGAGGCACACAAGGTATCTGTTCAGTAAAGAGAGCTGTGCACACGACACCAGCGCCTTGCTCTTTTAATGCGGCCACAGCATCGTTCAGTATGGAGAAATATGCAGTGGACAGGGTTTCATTTAGCAGCAGCAGCGAGAGCGGTGACAACGACAGCCGGGGTCTGCCAGGAAGGTAAGAGAACTGCTATAATTAGTTAACGGCTGAAACCGAGACTCGACACGTATAGCATGTCTCATCTGCCCTTCCCCTTGAATCAAAAACACTGTTGTGTCTCGATAAGGTAAATCTTTTCTATATCATTTTACTATCGTGTGATTCTTTAAATTGTTTTCTTTTCTCATTTATCAATTATTTGATTATTTGAAGACGAGCATAGCACAGAAATATGAGCAATTAGTAAACTCATGCATTTATATTAATTACTGTGATGAAGTAGAGATGGCTGGGCAGGTGGTGTAATTTCCATGTATGATTTGGGAGCTGACTGATCGAATTACAGTGAACATATCTGCTCTGAGTGTTGGTTGCTGGACGAACGTCAGCTGAGAGTTGATGATCGGGAAATCTTAGAACACTGCAGCACATCGGGAGGGGAAGATTTGCATTGGCGCTTTTTTCAGGAGGTCGTCACACCTGACAGATTAAGTAATTCAAATTCAGTTAGTGATCAGGGACAACAGCTTGTGATTGTGAGTGAGGTCGATGGGGACCCTGAGTTCAGGAATGGAGGAGCCTCAGCTTTGGACCTTATCCACAGGTATGAGATGCTTGCTCCCTTTGTGGATAAGGGAAAGGGCTAAAAGAGAGGATGAGCCAGCTGACTACGGCACTAAGGTGCAAAAGTGAAAGTGTTTTGATGGAAAAGTATAGCAGGTCAGGCAGCATCCCAGGAACAGGACGTGTTGTGCTTTTCCAGCAACACAATCTCAACTTTGATGACCAGCAGCTGCAATTCTCACTGTCTCCACCATGGTGCAGAAGGCCATTCAAGAGGAGGGGAAACATGGCAAGAAGCAGTTATAGGGGATTTTTAATTAGGGGGACAGATAGTATCCTTTGCAATTTGGATCAGGAGAGCTGAAAGGTGTGTAGCCTGCCCGGCGTCAGGTTGCAAGACGTCTCTGACAGTGTTCAAGCCATATTGGAGCGGCAGGCGGATGATCCAGTTGCTGTGGTCCACTTTGGAATAAATAACATAACAAAGCTCGGAAAGAGGAACTGTTTGGGTATAATCAATCAGTTGGAACGAAGATAAGGAAGAGGTCCTCACGGGTTATAAACTCCGGATTACTGTCCGAGACACATGCAAACTGGTTTAGGAACAAGAAGATTAGAAAATTAAACATGTATATAAGGGAGTGGTGGAGGAAAAGGGGTTCCATTTCATGGGGCAATGACATATGTTTTGGAATTGGGGAATCTGCTTCGATGGGACGGTCTCCACTTGAACCGATGTGGAACCAGTTTTTGCATGAAAATTAAGTATCAAAATCAGTTAGTCATTGCAGGGTGTGATTGCATGAAAGGCCGGATATCGTATCTTAATTTCAGGAATGGAGAAGCCTCAGCTTTTGACATTATCCCACAGGTACGAGATGCTTGATCACTGAATGGATGTCGGAAAGCGCACTGGGAAGAATGAGCAAGCTGACCACGGCAACATGGTGCAGAAGGTCATTCAAGAGAGGGCAGCAAAAAGCCAAGTCTTAGCTATAAGGGATTCTGTAACTGGGGGGCAGATCGTACGTAACCTTTGCAAGCTGTATCGGGATTCCTGAATGGTGTGTTACCTGCCCAGTGGTATAATGCAGGACACCTCAGAAAGGCTTGAAAGTTTATTACAACAGAATGGGGAGGATCTAGTTGTTGTGGTCCATGTTGAGAATAACAACATAAGCAAGGCCAGCAAGGGCAACCTGTTTGGATATTATCGAGCACTCGTTACAAAATTACGGGACAAGTCCTTCAGGGATATAATCTCTGGTTTACTTCCCAAGAAACGTACAAATTGGCATAGAGATAAGAATATTATGAGAATAAAGACGTGGCAAAGGCAGTGGTGTGGGAAAGAAGTGATCCATTTCATGTGAAATTGGCATCAGTTTTGGAACAGAGTGATCTGCATCGATTGAGAGGTTTCAAATTGAACCGATGTGGTACCATTGTTCCAGCAAAAAGGATAAATAAGGTGGTCACGAGGACTTTAAACGAGTGAGTTGGTGTGAAGTGAAAAGGAAAACACAAACAGTATGACGGAAAATGAAAAGGTAAGCAGGAGAGTAGCAATTGTGCAGGGGTGTTTAAATTCAAGGCAGACTATTAAGGAATTAAAAAAGGAGAGGCAACTCAGGAGGTATTCTTAAAGATGATAGAAATATTTAAGTTATCCAAGCTAGCAGAAGGCCAATTTACCTGAATGCTGGTAGCATTTGTAACAAGTTAACCGCACAAATCATCACGAATGAATATGATTTAGTAGCCACTATGGAGACATGGTTGCAGGATGGTCACGACTGGGAGTTAAATATCCAGGGGTAGAAGATTATTCGGAAGGGCAGGCAGGAAGATAAGGGAGTTGGTGCACCTCTGATATTCAAGGACGTCAACAGGGCGTTGCTGAGAGATGATGTATGTTCTCTGGAGAATACGGTGTATAAATTTGGGTAGAACTTAGAAATTCTAAGAAGGAAAAAGTCACTGAAAGGCGTAGCCTGCAAGTCACAAAATTAGAACATCACACCAGGGCGGGTAATAAACAAAAGAAATAACTAATGCTGATAACATGGCAATTATCATGGGAGATGTTAATCTACATGTCGACTGTCGAAGCAGCTCGGTCAGGGTCACTTTGAGGAAGAGAGTGTTGCGTCTACCCGTGATAATTTTCTTGAACAGTATGTAATGGAAACGAAAAGGAAGCAATCGATCCGAGATCTTGTCCAGTGTAATGAGACAGGAATAATATCTGCAAGGCGATGAAGGAGGTACTGTTCAAAACGGGGTGAATTGCCATCGATGTCGAAGGAAATAAGAACGGCTATCAAATTGCAACAGATAACATCGAAAGTGGTCAAGAATATCCGGAAAATAGACGATTGGGAAACCTTTAGCGATCAACAGCAAGCTAAAAAATCGCTATAAGGTATATGAGGAAAGAAAAACTAGCACGGAATATGAAGACAGATAGCTAACGATTCTACAAATATATTAAATGAAAAGACAGCGGCTAAAGTAAAAGTTGGTCATTTAGAAGATGAGAAGGACTATTTAGTTATGGGATGTGATGAAGTGGTCGAGGCGTTGGACAAATATTCCGAATTGTTCTTCACAGTGGTTGTCATTAATAACACGCCAGTAGTTGAGGACCTGGAATTAATTATTTTAATGGAAGAGATAGTGTTGAGCAAGGTAATAGATCTATGATTAGACAAGTCTCCTGGCCCTGATGAAATGCA
This sequence comes from Chiloscyllium punctatum, assembly GCF_047496795.1. NCBI lineage: Eukaryota > Metazoa > Chordata > Chondrichthyes > Orectolobiformes > Hemiscylliidae > Chiloscyllium > Chiloscyllium punctatum. Next base: position 172,404 of record NW_027310047.1, read on the forward strand.
TCCTAGGGTGCTAAAGGAGATGGCGAGAGATGTTCCACGTGCACTGGCGGTAATTTTCCAAAATTCTCTGGACTCTGGGTTTCTTCCAGCAGATGAGGAAACAAAACAATGTGACGTCGCTGTTTAAAAAGCAAAATAGGCAAAAGATAGGGATTGTTTTTTTTAAACACTGCAGTGAGTGATATAGATGAATGGTGTCACTGGTAAAGTATTTGCATGGACAGGGGATGCTTGACGATTATGAGGCAAAGAGTGGGAATAAATGAGTGCCATTCTGATTGGCAATCAGTAACTGGTGGGTGGCACGGTAGCACAGTGGTTAGCACTGCTGCCTCACAGCGACAGAGACCCGGGTTCGTTTCCCGCCTCAGGCGACTGACTGTGTGGAGTTTGCACATTCTCCCCGTGTCTGCGTGGGTTTCCTGCGGGTGCTCCGGTTTCCTCCCACATTCCAAAGATGTGCAGGTCAGGTGAATTGGTCATGCTAAAATTGCCCGTAGTGTTAGGTAAGGGGTAGATGTAGGGGTATGGGTGGGTTGCGCTTCGGCGGGGCGGTGTGGACTTGTTGGGCCGAAGGGCCTGTTTCCAAACTGTAAGTAATCTAATCTAATCGAAACTAATGTTTTACCTCAGGAATCAGTGTGGGAACCGCAATTATTCACAATGTATATAGATGATATGGAGTTGTGGTTCACAAGTCGTGTGACAAAGTTTGCAAATGACGCTAAGATGAGTGGCAGAGTAAGTGTGCAGAGGACTGTGAAAATGTGAAGAAGAACATAGATACTCTAAATGAGTGGGCAAAGGTTTTGCAGATGGAATACAATGGTAATAAAAATGGAGCCCTCCATTTTGGTAGGAGTAACCGTAAAAAGGATTATCACTTGAATGGTAAAAAATTACAGGATGCTGCTGTGCAGAGGGACCGAAATGATCTTGTGCAAAAATCACCGAAATTTGTTCTGCAAGGACAACAGGTAAAAGGAAATGGAATTTCGTCCTTCATTGCTAAAGGGATTGAGTTTAATAGCAGGGAGGTTTTGTTGCAGCTGTATAGTGTGCTGGTAAGACCACACGTGGAGTACTGCGTGCAGTTTTCTTCTCCTCACTTGTGAGAGGATATACTGGCACTAAAGGGGGTGCAGAAGAGATCCATTTGATTGATTCAGGAATTGAGAGATTCTCCTGATGAGGAGAGACAGAGTAGACTGGGATTATATTCAGTTAATTCAGAAGAATGAGCGAGGTACCTACAGAAACTTACCAAATTAAAAAGGGAGCAGTAAAGAAAGGAATGTTTCCACTGAGAGGTGAAAGTACGACAAGAAAGCATAGCCTCATTTTCGAGGGAGCAGCGTGAGTACTGACTTGTGAAGGAATGCTTTCTCCCAGAGAGGTGAAAATCCCTGGAGTTCCTTGCTCAGATTAGTAGTTGATGCCAGTTCAGTAAACGTTTTGAATCCTCAGATTGATATGTTTTTGAACAATAAATGAATTCAATGTGACAGTGGAAGTGCAAGTAATTGGAGCTGAGTCCACGAAAACATAAGCCCTAAGAGCTGAATAGCCTACTCCTCTCCCAGTTGTTATGTTCTTCTGAACACCTACGAAGTCATCTATAAAGCAGGAGCAGTTATCCTCCCAGGATGTGAAGCCGTGTACACCACCCCAGTGCATTTCTCAGTAATGCTGTGTTAGATCCACTGTCCAGAGCGAGAATAGTTGCAGTCCATGCTGGAAATAATAGGATGGGCAGCTCGCATCGATTTACATCTCCATTGTACCATAACAAGGTCTGCTTTGGGTATGGAAGTCAATGCCAGAGAGAGGTGGTGGAGGCATCAGTTTAAATACAAACTAAAGTGAAGGGTTTGGAATATAGACAGAAAGGGGGGAATTCTGAGACAATGTCGTTGAACAATGTGTTCACAGGATTCGCAGTGCAGAAATGAAGACATTCAGATAGCATCCTGCAACACGAGCCAATATTTCCAGGATGGAGGATGAAGGGCATACTGTGTGCGGTCAGATGATGGAGAGTTTTGAATGAGCATTTGTCACGCAGCTTTGTGACCTTGGGTGGGGTCAGCAGAATATTCGACTTGTTGGGCTGAATCAAACAATAATTTGCCTGAGCTTCATTTTCATTGAATGTGACAGAGCGATTGTCTGTAAGAGGCCGAGCTTATTTCCTGGTGCGACCTGTTGTAAATCACCTCATTAACTATCTAACCCACCCCATGGTGCCCCTCTCATACAACTTCAGCCTGATTCTTATGTGCATCGTGGCAGGCGACACACCGGCGCCTGGATGCCCGAGGACATTCTGTGATCCATGGCACTGGTTCCATCTGTAAAAGGTCGAAGGTCACACCGTTTAACATCCTCAGTTCAGAGCTGGTCTGCACAGTTTACACCAAGCAGGGCAGATAAGGGGTAATTACACCAAGATTTATCAACAGAGGAGCGGAGGTCCTTCTGGATGGGCTAACACAGAGCGCGACGATTCTCTTCCGAGAGGCGCCATAACATCAAACCCACCGACCTTCGTGTGAGCTCACCACCCAGCTCAGTGCAGTACCTGCAGTCTGAAGCAATGTCCTGCAATACAGAACAAGCGTCGATAATCTTCCCCGCTCTATCAGGATAGGTGCCATCGCATTCTCTCTGCTCCCTCATACTCATGGTATATCTGATATAACACCCACGCCCGCACTAGGTCATGCTCCACCACTCTCACGACTGCATTCAGCACCTTGCCCCTCTCTCTCTCTCTCTTCTCTCTGTTCCTTCCAAGATATCCAACACACTAATAACACTGCATGGATGGAAGAGTGTGGACTGACTCCATCCGGACTCTTCACCATTGTCCCTCCCACCTATTTCAGCACTAACAATAGGGCCACCCACTCCCACCCTCACTCACTCCCTCCCTCCCTTTCTTCTATTCCAGGAGAAACAGTGTGGCATAGGAGAGAAAGGGGCGATTTGGTTGGCGCAGTACCGTTATCCTTTGCATCTGACCTCCCCATTGCTCTGCCATGTGGGCAGCACACTGGAATGAGCCAGAGAGGACTGGGATGCCTTGTGTGGTGATTCTGAAATATCCACAACCCACCCACCGAATGAGGAGCAATTGGTGACGACCGACTTGACACTGACATTTTTTTTACAAACCCACCGACTCCCACAGCTACCTGGGTTACACCTCTTCCCACCCTACCTCTTGCAAAAATGTCATCCCGTACTCCTAATTCCTCTGCCTCCGCCGTATCTGCTCCCAGGAGGACCAGTTCCACCACCGAACACACCAGTTGGCCTCCTTCTTTAGAGACCGCAATTTCCCTTCCCACGTGGTTAAAGGTGCCCTCCAAATCATCTCATCCACATCGCGCAACACCGCCCTCAGACCCCACCCCTCCAACCGTAACAAGGACAGAACGCCCCTAGTGCTCACCTTCCACCCGACCAACCTTCGCATGAACCAAATCATCCGCCGACATTTCTGCCACCTCCAAAAAGAACCCAACACCATGGATATATTTCCCTCCCCACCACTTTCTGCCTTCTGCAAAGACGGTTCCCTCCGTGACTACCTGGTCATGTCCACGTCATCTACAACCCACACTCCCATCCTGGCACCTTCTCCTAACACCGCAGGTACTGAAAAACCTGCGCCCACACCTCCTCCCTCATCTCCATCCAAGGTCCTAAAGGAGCCTTCCACATCCATCCAAGTTTTACCTGCACATCCACTAATATCATCTATTGTATCCGTTGCTCCCGATTTGGTCTCTTCTACATTGGGAAGACTGGACCCCTCCTAGCAGAGCGCTTTAGGGAACACCTCCGGCACATCCGCACCAATCAACCACACCGCCCTGTGGCCCAACAATTCAACTACCCTTCCCACTCTGCCGAGGACATGGAGGTCCTGGGTCTCCTAAATCGCTGCTCATTCACCACCAGACGCCTGGAGGAAAAAGGCCTTATCTTCCGCCTCGGAACACTTCAACCCCAGGGCATCAACGTGGACTTCAACAGTTTCCTCAATTCACCTTCCCCCACCTCACCCTAGTTCCAAACTTCCAGCTTATCACTGTCCCCTTGACTTGTCCTGTGTTGTCCTACCTGCATATCTTCTTTTCCACCAATCCACTCCACCCTCTCCCGCCCCCGACCTATCACCCTCACCCCCTCCCCCACTCACCTGTTGTACTGTATGCTACTTTCTCCCCACCCCCACCCTCCTCTAGCTTATCTCTCCACGCTTCAGACTCTCTGCCTTTATTCCTGATCAAGGGCTTTTGCCCGAAACGTCGATTTTACTGTTCCTTGGATGCTGCCTGAACTGCTGTGCTCTTCCAGCTCCACTAATCCAGAGTAAGGAGCAATGTTCACTTTGTGGCAATTCTCAATTTTAAGTCCCAAAGTCTGTTTTCCCCGGAACAATTTAGAAACCTTGGCCCTGGTACCATTTCCATATTATGTCGATCTGATTCTAATGGAATCCCCACGGTCTCGGTGGACAGGAGCTTGAGTTTAAAACAAATCGTCTCCATCACCTCCCAGGAAGCTCGCACGGCGCTGCCTCCTACACCTTCTCCTGCAAACAGTTCAGATACTGAAACGAATCAGTGATATTTACTGCCCTCCCCATTTTCCCAACATTTTCAATAATCTGAGATCATATACAACCAGGACCCTCTGCGCCAGCACCCAGTCCAGAAAAGTATAGCTTATTCTGTATTGTCTTTTAATGTCCTTCCTACCAAAGTGCACCACCTCATACTGCTCTGCATTGATAGTCATCTGTCACATATCTTCATGTGTGAAAATAAACAAGCATTGTGCTGTACATAAGACAACTGCCATCCTGACAAATGCAATCATATAAGCAAGACTAATGCTGACAAGCACTGTCACAGCGAATGAAAAATAGAGAAAACAAACAAGGACCTGGCAGATTCTCTGCGACTGTATAAGTGTCAGTGAGTTAATGCGTATGTCTGTGTTTCTGTACTACTGTTTTTGTATCTGTGTTTGTTTGAATTTAAATGTCTGCACCTGCGTACCCATATTTCTCTCTGTGCGTATCTGTATGTGGGCGCCGGTTGGGCATTTTTTCTGGTGTTTAGAGATGCAATATTTCCCTCTGCCCTCCGTATAGCAGTAAAAGTGCCAGCGGGTGGTAACCTTCGTGGATTCGCTCTGGGATGGAAAGATCGTCAGCAGCAGGTCACAGCGATATTCAAACTGACAGCGCGTGCACACACAGACACACACGCAGACACTCACACAGGCATACAGTTACACAGACGCACAGAATCACAGACAACCTCACACAAACTCTCACATACACAGTCATAAACACAATCACAGATACACAAGCGGTCACACACTCACACGCAGGTACAGCACACACAGATGCACACACAGAGAGATACGCAGACACATAGACATAATCCCTCTCACACACACACAGACACTCACACATACTCAGAGCAGCACTCACACACAGCCACACTCACGCACACCGACACCCACAATTTGGCCTAGCGACGATTGCGAATAATATTGGGCCAGTCAGAATGGAAATGCTCAGCTGCGAGTCAACAATTTTGTCAGGAAATGTGATTAAGTTATTGCCCATTCTGTAACTTGTAATTTTTAAATAATGCATGAAAAGTACGTGTGAAATGATTGCAAAGGTCTGAAAAAGTCGGAATAGTGCTGGTAATATCCCAGGAACTACATCACTCACCATTGGAGGAAATTGCTTTGTGCTTCCAAAGATATTACTTCAAAACGAAAAACAAAACTGTGCAAGGTTATGATTCACATCATCTGGTGTCTTCTCAGAGAGAGAAAAAACAAACTGCCACACATGAAGTATTGTGGGAAGGCCAGCAGAGCGTAAGATTGTATAGATCTGATCACAACAGGGACAGAGAGAGTGAGAGTAGGAGTGAGACTTATATTCCCATTTCAGTGGTTTTACTCTGAAAACAACATTGCACAGACATGCAGACGGAGGTAAGCACAAACATAGATATGGGCACTAAAATGCATAACACATGCACACAAAAATCCACACACAGATATGGGCACATATGCACAAACATATGAACACCTCCCCATCCCCCCAACCACCCCACACAAATACGCAGATGGATGCACATGCGTGTGTGTGCACGCATAAGAGAGTGTGTGCCTATTGGAGAGGAAGGCAAAAAGCCTATTCAACGTATTGAGCTGTAACCAGAAACCAAGTGTCACCAAATAAGGTAAATGAGCTTCTTGCATGGCATCAGCAGGTGGCCATTCAGCCCCTCAACCCCCTTAAATAGGAGGATGTTATCGACGCCTCAAATGACAAACCAGTGAAGCAGAGATTGCAAAGACAGACAGCTCCATGTTGCTCCTCCTGACTCCATTGCTTTTGGTACACAAGTGTTACGTTAACGTAGCTTGCTGACGGTGAGGAGGGACAGTGGATGGTTCGTGCCACGTCTCAATGAGGCATCTTCCATGTCCTAGAATGCAGGCTACTGTTCTCTGTGGAGATAAGAAGCTGATGAGACTCACTAACTATTTCAGGAGTAAGACATTGGACCTGCTGACAGATTTGTGAACAACGTGTTGTTCAGCGCAGGGTTGCACCAACTGAGACAGTGAGAGTTCACTCAGACCTGAAGCTCTCTCTTAACTAACATGGGGTTCCCACAGAGATACATAAACTATCGGGAAATATGTATCATATGGAAAAAGGTATTTCTCAGCGTCATTCACTGGGCATAATGAGTGTCAGTCTATAAGCTTCAAGTTTCAATGGAAAGGCCCCTTATTCTCTCACACTGCTACAGATTACACACGTATTTCCTTCACACTCTACTCTATCATCCCCGGGATGAGACGGCTGAAACTTCATTACAGTGTTAATGTGAAATGGAAATGATTACTTATAAAGGAGAGAAGGTCTGTCCAGAATCCACGGAGTATTCCTCAAGAACACTTTACAATTCTAGGAAAGTGTCTTTACTCCCACTCTTGATTCATTTTGTAATGCAGGACAATATATCACTTACCGTCCTGATTAATCGATGCACTGCATTAATTCTGTAAGTGACTTACGACCAAGGGCATCCAGGCCCGTTTCGTCAAAAGCCACTTCCCAGCCACTCACCTTCTAATGCATACAATGTGAACAGCACTGCATTTGTTGCTCACATTCAAAGCACCTCTTTGCATTACCAAAAGTGTTGATCCAAGCACTGATAAATGTAATACCATCGACGAGCGTTTTTGAGTGCAGAACATTACCCTACTCTCTGTATTCTCTCCATCGTCCAATTCTCAATGCATTTCGTGTATTCCCCCTTACCCATGACGGTTACTTTGTTCATTCACCTGTGTGCAACCATTTCAAAACAATATTCTGAAACTTCACATATCCCCTTCCTCCTGGTTCTCATTTGTCGATGTCACAACCAACATCTTCGGTAAAGTACAGTATGCTTCACAAATATAATTTCCCAGTCCTGAATCTAGGCTGACTGTGCCAAACCATTGAAATATTCTTCCAGGATCTCGTAATCATTAATTATAACAAAAACTAATATTTTCCTCAGAAGCGACATGAGGTTATCCACCAGTTGGTTTTCTGTTTTCCCCACAGTGCAGTCATAATAGTTACTTTCCAGTCTGCAGGACGCTCTCCATCATCCAGAGTTTTAATGACCTTCCACCTCCCTCATAAAATAAAAGTATTGACAGCACAGAAGGAGGCTATTGACCCATCGTGTCCTCTGCAGATCTCTAAATTTATCAATCATCTGGTGGAGCAGCGTACCAACCTTCAATACAATGACATTTTCCAGTACTTAAATATTAATATTAAATTTTAATTATAATTCCTTGAAGTTCCTCACATCCACCAGTCATCCTGTTCCCTAATATTTTTTAAAAAACCCTTTCTGCTGCTTCGCTGGAGAGACAGAAACAGCATATTCACTTCACTGTACAGAAACAGCCTCTGTCAACCCGAGAATACGGGAGAGCATGGCACGATGATATCATGTATATGCCACAGATTCCTGCCTGGAAATTTCCAGAATCAACAGTTTATGGGCATGTTGAGTAGAGCCCTCTCCCTGGTGTGAGACTACAGGTTATTCTGATGGATGTTTCACAGATCTGTGACCTCCTAATTGTTGAAATACACTGGCTTGCCAAACTGCACCTGGAAAATATATATCATTGGGAAACATTAATTAAAATTTCGTAAAGGATAGGGCAGTATGCTGCTACTCCCTATGTAGTCTCAGATCCAGATATATTGCAAAAGCTGTCCCCATAACCTTGTCCAGTGTGGGGACACCAGACCCTCAGGTATGCCTGAATGACTGCAGCAGCCGAGATCACAAATCTGAGAAAAGCATTCAGATATCCCCCACTGATTTTCAAATGACAGGAACGAGTCAAATCCGTCTACATGGCACACCCACTCAGTGTTGAAAATGCTTACCTCTCCTCAGCTTCTATTCCGGACTGGTAAACCTTTACATTTCATATAGAACGTAGAACATGACAGTGCATTACAGACCCTTCGGCCCTCGATGTTGCACTCACCTTTGCAACCAAGCTGAAGTCTACCTATCCTACTTTTTCCCATTTTCATCCATATGTCTGTCCAAAGAAAATTTAAATGCCATTAAACTTGGTGAGATTACTACCGTTTCAGACAGTGCGTACCACGCCCCTACGACTCTCAAAGTAAAGAGACAACCTCTCACATGTATCTTATATTTATGACCCCTCGATTTAAAGCTCTGTCTCCTCGTGCCGCCATCACTATCTGAACAAAAAAGGCTCTCATTGTCCATGCTGTGTAACCCTCTGATTATCTTACATGTCTCAATTAAGTCACTTCTCAACCTTCTTCTCACAATGGCAAAAAACATCAAGTTCCTCAGCCATTCCCCTTAGACATAAGACACGGCGGCTCAGTGGTTACCACTGCTGCCTCGGATCACCAGGCTTGCACGTTCGATTCCAGCCTCGAGAGACTGTCTGTGTGGAGTTTGCACATTCTCCCTGTGCCTGCGTGGGTTATCTCCGGTTTCCTCCAACAGTCAGAAATGTGCAGGTTAGGTGAATTAGCCATGCAAACTTTCCTGCAGTTTAGTTAGGGGAATGGGTCTGTGTGGGTTGCTCTTAGGAGGTTCGGTATGGATTTGTTGGAATAAAAGGCCTGTTTCCACTCTGCAGGGAATATGATCTAATCTAACCATGCAACATCCTAATCGATCTCCTCTGCACAGTTTCCAATGTTTCCACATTCATCCTATAAAGCAATGTCCAGAACTGTATACAATGGTGCAAGTGTTGCTGCACAAGAGTTTTCATTAGATGTATCTTGACGCTGTGGCGCCGAAACTTAGTTCTTGTAACAATCAATGTGAGCACACTGTCTGATTTCTCAGCAGTCTTATGAATTTCCATGGCAACTTTCAGGGATCTATGTACATGAATGAACACCAAGATCTCTCTGTTCTTCTCATATCTGCATAGTCCCAGTGACCGGAAATATTATCAATTCGGCTCTCCATGGAGGTAGCTGACAATGTAACTGCATAACTATCTGTTCCCCAGTCACAATAAGCGCAACACTGTTAATGTCGATGGAGACTTGAATACAACGAATTATTTGGAATTAACAACCTAATGAAAGATTGCCAATTTCAAAAGCAAACTAAAAGAAAAGAAAAAAAGACGCTTGGCCCATTTGTTTCCTTCGTGGATCGAAATCTGTTGTGTTCACCAGCTCTGGCCTACATGGAACACAAAGCACGTGATTGACACTCAACCGCTGTTTGAAGTGGTCGCGCCAAGCACTCAGTTATATCACTACAAGGGCTAAAATAAAGGAAACCAAACAGCTATAAACACTGACATCATACAGCATGTGGACTGCAGCGGCTCAAGTAGGCAGCTTAGCAACACATTTTCAAGGGCAACTGGTTCAGCCAGGATTATTCGTGTCCCATTAATGAATAAAAGAAGATGACCACACTCAGGGAAGAGAGACAGACGCGACATAAAAAATACGGACTTGGATGTATAACTATATGGGCATGACACACAGAATATGAGAAAAGGTGACAAATATATCAGATCAATCAGACATTCCATTTCCACGCCAGTGTATTATCAACAATTACTTTGTTGGATTTTATTTTTCTATCTCTCTTTTTCTCCATATCGTTAATTCACTCCACCAACGCAAGTAATACTATTCCTCAGCTGCTTTCAAATCTAATGCATGATCAGTGTACTCAAAATGCTCACTCTGTTTTTCTCTCGACAGAGGCTGCCAAACGTGCTCTGTATCCCCAGCACTTCGTTTCTTTTGGTTTCAGTTCTCATTATCTTTCATTGTTTGATTTAACATTTATTTTTGGTCTTTCATGCGATGTCGGCATTACTGACAAGGACAGTATTTGATGACCATCCTTAATTGCCCTGACTGTGACCATTCCAAAAGGTATTAGAGAGCCAAGCACATTGTGGTGCGTCTGACATCGTTCTTGATCCAAACGCAGTAAACATGTTAGATTTATTTCGCAAAGGACATCCGTGAAGCAGGCACGTATTTTTGACAAAGTTTTACTGGTTTGACATTGACAGTTCGTGAAACTTATTTCTATTTCGATTCTTATCATTTGAATTTAAGTTCTGCGATCAGATGTCATAGGATTTGAAACAGTGTATTTCGTATAATAACCTGTGCCTCTGAATTCCCGTTCAGCGGCCATTACTTTTACTATTCTGACAGGGTGTCCCTCCGTGAAATAACTTTAGAGACAACAACATTTTTGTGTTTGAAATATTTGTAACAGGAACATTGGCCAGAAGAGAACTGGAATTATAAAGTCTGATCTTTACCAAGTCGTAAATAATGGTTTGTTCAGCAACAGCACGAACACAGATGTTGAGACTGGGTGTATTTTAAAGGTAATGGACAGGTTTGGTGATGCAGACATTACCAATACATAAATCAGTTTAAGCCAAAAAGAGTCCTCGTGCTCTTGTTCTCAGACGTTTGTGACAGGGTCTGAAATTTGGACGTATTGAATGGAGTTTATAACGAAACGAAATAAAATAGTTTTTGTCTTTACCATATATTTACAATATTTTCATTATACAGATAATAAAAAAGTAATGAAGATCCACATGATTTACGTAATTGATTAATGGGCAGAGATAGAGAGACTTACCAGGAACACCAACAATAGCGAGGATGGGATAATAACCTGCCTGAATAATCAGCAGTGCACCATATATCTGCATTGCTAATGATGACCAAGACCAGGAAAACCAGAAGAGGCCATCGGATAAATCCCTGTACAGAGTTGGAATAATCCAGTCCATTGTTCTCAGGTTCTGTGTCATTGTTGGAAAATTCCAGTCTAATGTTCTCTGATTCTGAACCAATGTTGGAACATTCCAGGCTGTTGTTATCAGAATGTGATTGATTGGTGGAACATTGCTGTTTAGTATTCTCAGATTTTGATCTCTGCTCTCTCGGTATCTGTAGCTACTGATTACTGTTAGTAATGGATGTGATGCATCTGCTGCTACAAATTCGAAATCTCATGAAAAGAAGCCTGTTATTAATAGGGCAGAAAACACTCCAGTGACACAGTAAGCTCCATTGGGACTGACAGCAAACACAGTCAATTGAACAAACAGCACCAGTTAACCCCTTTCCCGTAACTCTGAAACATAACTGTTATTGATAGAACATTACTGAACATTATAGAAAATTACAGCGCTGTACAGGCCCCTCGGCCTCCGATGCTGTGCCGACCTGTCATACCAATCTGAAGCCCACCGAACCGACAATATTCCATGTACGTCCATGTGCGTGCCCAATTACGACTTAAATGTACATAAAGTCGGTGAATCTACTACCGTTGCAGGCAAAGCATTGCATACCCTTACTATTCTCTGAGTAAAGAAACTACCTCTGACATCTGTCCTTTATCTATCATCCTCAATGTGTGCCTTCTAGTGCTCACTGTCACCATACTTGAAAAAAGGTTCTCTCTGTCCACCGTATCTAACCCACTTATTATCTTATCTGTCTCTATTCAGTCAACGCTCAACCTTTTTCTTTCTAACGAAAACAGCCTCAAGTCCCTTTTCTCGTAAGACCTTCCCTCTATACCAGGCCACATCCTCGTAAATCTCCTCTGCACCCTTTCCAAAGCTTCCGCCTCCTTCTTTAAATGCGGTGACTAGAACTATATACAATACACCAAGTGCGGCCACACCAGGGTTTTCTACAGCTGTAGCATAACCTCGTGGTTCTGGAATTCGATCCCTCTATTATAAAAGCTAAAACAATATGCCTTCTTCACATCCCTGCCAACCTGGGTGGCAACTTTCAAGGATCTGTGCACTTGGACACCGAGATCTCTCTGCTCATCTACACTACCAAGAATCTTACCATTAGCCCAGTACTTTGCATTCCGGATACTCCGACCAAAGCGCATCACCTCACACTTCTCCGGATTAAACTCATTTTGCCACCACTCAGCCCAGCTCTGCAACTTATCTATGTCTCTCTGTAACCTGCAACATCCTTCGTCACTATCCACAATTCCACCGACCTTAATGTGGTCTGCAAATTTACTAACTCACCCTTCTATGCCCTCATCCAGGTGGTTTATAAAAATGACGAGCAGCAGTGGATCCAAAACCGACCCTTGCGGTATACCACTGATAAGTAGACTCCAGAATTAACATTTCCCATCAACCACCACCCTCTGTCTTCTTTCAGCAAGCTAATTACTGAGCCAAACGGCTCTGTCTTCCAAAATCCCATTCCTCCATATTTTATAAGGGGAACCTGGATCGAACGCCTTGGTGAAATCCACATACACCACATCAACCGGTTTACTTTCATCTACCTCTTTGGTCACCCTCTCAAAGACCTCAGTAAGATTTGTGAGGCACGCCCTGCCCTTCACAAAACCCTGCTGACTATCCCTAACCAAATTATTCTTTTCTAGATGATCATAAATCCTATCTCTTGTAAGCTTTTCCAACACTTTACCAACAATTGAGTCCCTCTCTCACTGCGCACCCCAGGTTATCTCCTCTGCACAGAACCTCTAAGACTGCAACTCCCCCTCCCAGTCCACAAGGACATCCAGACCGTGGCAACACGACGGTTGGAGGAAGACCGCCTCATCTTCCGCCTGGGCGGCACGGTGGCACAGTGGCACAGTGGTTAGCACTGCTGCCTCACAGCGCCTGAGACCCGGGTTCATTTCCCGCCTCAGGCGACTGACTGTGTGGAGTATGCACGTTCTCCCCGTGTCTGCGTAGTTTTCCTCCGGGTGCTCCGGTTTCCTCCCACAGTCCAAAGATGTGCAGGTCAGGTGAATTGGCCATGCTAAATTGCCCGTAGTGTTCGGGAAGGGGTAAATGTAGGGGCACGGGTGGGTTGCCCTTCGGCGGGTCGGTGTGGACTTGTTCGGCCGAACGGCCTGTCTCCACGCTGTAATGTAATCTAATCTAACCCTCCAACCACAAGGGATGAACTCAGACTTCTCCAGTTTCCTCATTTCCCCTTCCCCCACCTTGTCTTAGTCAAATCCCTCGAACTCAGCACCGCCTTCCTAACCTGCAATCTTCTTCCTGACGGCTCCGCCCCCACCCCACTCCGGCCTATCACCCTCACCTTGACCTCCCTCCAACTATCGCATTCCCAACGCCCTTCCCCCAAGTCCCTCCTCCCTATCTTTTATCTTAGCCTGCTGGACACACTTTCCTCATTCCTGAAGATGCCCGAAACGTCGATTCCCCTGCTCCTTGGATGCTGCCTGACCTGCTGCGCTTTTCCAGCCACACATTTTCAGCTCTGATCTCCAGCAACTGCAGTCCTCACTTTCTACACCAACAACTGAAGCAAGGCTCACGGGCCGATAATTACCAGGATTGTCTCTACTCCCCTTCTTGAACAGTGGAATAACATTTGCTATCCTCCAGTCTTCTGGCACTATTCCGTAAGACAATGACAATTTGAAGATCAATGCAAAAGGCTCGGCAATCTCCTCTGTGGCTTGCTAGAGTATCCTCGGATGATTCCCATCTGGCCCAGGGAACTTAGCTATTTTCAAACTCTGCAGGATTTCTAATACCTCTTCCTTGTGAACCTCAATCACACCTAATCTCGTAGCCTGTATCTCAGTAATCTCCTTGACAACATTGTCGCTTTCTCGAGTGAATACTGTCGAAAAATATTCATTTAGTGCTTCCCCTATCTCCTCTTACTACACACACAACTTCCCACTACTATCTTTGATTGGCCGTAATCGTACTCTTGTCGTTCTTTTATTCCTTAATTACATACAGAAAGCCTGAGGGTTTACACTGTCCCCTTCCGCCAACAACTTCCCGTGTCTCCTCCTAGTTGTTCTCAGCTCACTCTCTAGATCTTTCCTCACCCTCAAGCGCCCTAACTGAGCCTTCACATCTTGTGATCTTGCACAAAAATACCAATCTCCAATACAGTTTCAATTTACTATATTGGCAATATTAAAAGGTAATGACACAATCGGATGCTTCAGTGGTACAAAACTGGGAAAAGAAACTGAACAGTTGGGAGGATAATTGCCAAACCAACGACATCTGTAAATTGACCAAAGAATTAAACGTCCTTTTACCGAGCAGTAACCTGTGAAGCAGAACCTCCAAGAAGAAGAAAAGAAGACAGGAATATAGAGAGAAAAAAAAGGAAGTTGGTAGGTTTTGAGAAAACAACTTTTGTTTTGTAAATCCAAATCTGTGGATTTTTCGGACAGGGAGTGTAGAAAGGGAAGGTCAAAAGTAAGTTGGAGGAAGGAGTTGTAAATTGTTTTCAGTTAATGATTCTCTTTTATACTTTAAGAAATGTAGTTGTTTTTTTTTACTTTAACTATTTCTTGGCCTATCCAATATTCACTGATCACTGAACGAGTTAGATTTTTACTGTGTTGTTGGGTTAAATTAAGCCGGAGCGTTTACCCCGTTTTGGAACAGTTTGGTGCTCGTCGTCTGGATTCAAACTTCTCTAGACTGAGTTGAAGAGATTGGGGGGTACGAAAAATCCCAGCAGATTTAAGCACTTGCAGTTTGGTGTCGAAATCTTGGAACAAGACGTAGGTGAGACAATTTGTTAATTGTCAGTGATTTGTCGTTGATTAAATTAAAGAAAAGAAATATGTCTCTTACAATTGCGGAAGTGGTTTGAAAATGATTCCTAAATTTGCCAAGACAGTTTAGAAGGAAAAGAAAAAAAGCCGAACATTTCGAATTAGCAAATAAGTTAGATTTGGGTTGAAACAACGACAACAGAAAATCTGAAACTGAAAGGGAAGTACTCAATCAGACAGCTGCACTCGAGGTTTTTAAAAATCTTTCAATTTAACACGAGGAAAATGAATTGTAAGATAAACAATGAGAGAGAGAGAGAGACAAATATAAGAAAGAAGACAGAAGGAGAGAGAAAAACAGATGGAGAGGGAAATTTCCTGGCTTAGCTAAATGAGAGGGAATTTGAAGTTGAAAAGTTGCGATTTACTCCGCAATGTCAAATTACAGGATGAAATTTAAAAGAGAATGTAGTTATCTATATAAATATGTCAATATTCTGCCACATTTTGCTGAGAAAGGTATTGAAGCCTTCTTTATTTCATTTGAAAGATTGGCTAGGCAGATGCAGTGGTCCAATGACTTGTGGGTTAAACAAGTTCAGACTAAAATTTTTGGCAGGGACAGTAAGTTAGTCGCTGCATTGTCAGATGATCTTTCAAGAGATGATGAAAAGGTTAAACAGGGTAACTTACATGATTATGTATTTGTACCAGGAGTTAATAGACAGCGGTTCAGAAACAAAAAAAAGGAGCCAGGTCAGACTTATGTGAATTCAAAAGAATTAAACAAAGTTATTTTGTTAGATGAGTACATCCTTCAAAAAATAGACAAGACATTTGAGGCTCGAAGAGATTGTTCTGCTGGAGGATTTTAAAACAACACACTGCTGGAGGTGATAGGAATTCACATTTAGGAACAGAAAGTTCCGGAAGTCAAAAGGACAGCAGAATCTGCAAATGAGGGAATCTCCTGTCAGAGATAGAAGTTGAGAGAAGAGGAGATCCTACACTCCGGAAACAAGAGTAGAGAACTCTGTTAGGAAATGTTCACAGGATTAAAAAAGGGGGACAGGAGATGAAACGCCCCAGATCTTTTACTTTAATAGAGTGGGACACAGAAAATTACAGTGCCAATGGTTTCAGAATGGGACTGGGAAAAGATGTTTATTACTGCCAGAAGGTTGCCGATGTAAAGTCACAGCTTCGTTCGTTAAAGAGAGGCATTGTGGGATAAGATGTTTTTTACAGAAGCTAAGGCAGGCGGGATTAGTGAAGGGACTGAAGGAGACAGCAAGAAAAGCTGAGGAACTGCAGGCAAGTGCACAGCCTGGGCAGTGGTTGGGTATGGAGTTAGATCCTGATCTTTACAAACAAATCGCGAGTGTAGGTAAAGTTTACTTCGAAAGAAATGGGGGGAGAAAGACAAGCCGTTATAATTTTGGAAGATACAAGATCTAACCAGTGGCTGATAGTAAGAGATGAACGAATATGATATCTTTCTGAAAGGATTGTGCTGGATCCAAACGGGCAGGGACACCCCTTGTTGTGGGGAAGCCGAAGGAAGGCCAAGAAACAGAGGAGTTAAAACACAAAGATCCTGGTAATATCTCAGATTATGTGTTAACCAGATCACAGTATCAAAAGTCACAGCACGAAGAGAAAAATAAAGAGAAAAATGAAGTAGTTGAGGTTCACTTAACAGATAGCCTGTTTGACGCAATAATGCAGGAAAACCCGAACAGGCAAAGAGGTAGAGAGAAGAGTTTCGTCCTGAAAGAGTAAGGGGCGTACAGCAGAAAGACGTGACAATTAAAATGCCTATCTGGATGTATTCTCTAAAAAGGAAGCAGAAAATATTGCAGAGTGCTATTATCTAAAATGTAAAATTCTCAGTTGAAAATGGAGACTACGGCAGATCAATGCAGAAGAGAGATGGGCCGAGATGCACCAGATTTATTTGTTTTTGCCAGCAGCATAGAGACAGGATGTGATAGGGTAGCAAAGGCTCAAGCTGTAGGAGGTCATCCTGGGGCACGAAAGACTCAGACGAAGGTGAAAAAACATTTCTATTGGCCTTGAAAGCACAACGACGCATTTCGGTTTTGCTGAACGTGTCATACATACCAAATGGTTGGTAAGCCTCAGGGGGTAAACCAGCAACTTTGTTGCCAAATTACAAATTTGAAGAAACTTTCACGCGGGTTATAATTGAGTGTGCAGATCTCCTGCCAAGAAATGAAGTGGAAATGTTGTCCATAATGGATGTGTTTATCAGACTTGCAGAGGCAATTCCATTATGGAGTATCGAGGCAAAAAGAGGTGGGAGAGGCGTTAGTGGTTTTCTTCACACGGTATGGGCCACACGGTTTGGGGGTACGAAGAGAGGCTCAGTTGAACCAAGTCAAAAAGTACTGCTAAATCGTATAAGGAGATTATGGATTGCTTAGCTTCACAGCACACTAAATCCACTGTGTATCATCCTGAATCCCAGGAAGCATTGAAAGGTGGCGTCAGACTTTCAAGATAATATCAAGACTATTCGAACGAGTGGGATAAATATATACCAATCTTATAGTTTGCAATTAGAAAATTACAAAACGAATCTACCCAGTTCACTCCCTTTGAGACAATATTCGACCATGAGGGAAGAGCCCTTTTTCAAATTTATAAATCAAAAAAAAATGACAAGACCAAAGTCAGAGATCTTACACTTTGATTATGTTTCGATAGTGGGCAGAGAATCAGTAGTGTGGTGATTATCTAAACAGCATGTAAGGAGGGCCTATTATAGAAAGAAGCAGGTTGCAGAAAAAAGACCTGAGTTTCGGACACATTACCAAGGGGACGGCATGTTAATACTGTCACAAGCGATAGGAGATCCCTTCAAAGCCATGGTTAGTGGTCCCTGTGAAGTTGAGAATACTTTGAATCAGGTGAGCTACGCAGTAAAGATGCCAGATAGAAAACGAAATCGGATATGCCATGTGAACATGTCATAATCGTATTATAGTGGAGAGAAAGAACTAGATGAACAGATGTTAGTTCCTGCCCCATATGGTGAGAAATAAAATCCAGATGATGTGGATTTTGATGTGTCTCAAAATAGACTAAAAATGGAAGAAGTTGTTAGGGAGTGGGATAGGTGAGCAAGCTATCTGTCTGACCAGGAAAATATTCATTTAAAAGATTTGTTACTGCAGTATGAGGACTAATGCGATTGGATATGAACTGCACATACTGCTCCGGTATAACAACAACCCTATCGGATTAAACCTTTCAAAACCAGACATGTCAAGATGGAGGTAGAGGCCATGCCCTACGTGGACGTCATCGAACCAAGTGGAGTTCGCCTCTCGTCTTACTTCCCAAACTGAATGGGACTTAACGATTCTGCGTGAATTATCGGAATGTCAACACTGTGTCAAAATCCAATTCCTAGATTGGAGGACTGTATTGAGGAGGTCGGATAAGCCAATTACTTCACCATATTGGACTTAATGCATGGTGAGTTGCAGGTAACTTTATAAGAGATGGCAAAAGAAATGTTTGCGTTTGTAACCCTAAATGGGATATATCAATATAAAGTGATAGCCTTTGGAATGAAGAACGGGCCGCCACATTCCAAAGACTCAGGAACTGAGTTTTTGGTGTGTTAAAAAACTGTGCAATCTATTTGGACGATGTATTGAACTTCAGTAATTGCTAGAAAGATCAAATAATACAGTTTGCAAAACTCTTTGACCGACTACGAGAAGCAATCGTAGTGATAAGCGTAAGTAATTGAATTCACGAAAACAGAGTGGATCTTCTTGGGGCAGAACATCGGTCATGGATGGTTGACACCATGGAATGCAGAGACGAAGGCCACTGAGGAATTGCCACGACCAACGTTGCAGAAAGAGTTGCTGAGATTCTTAGGACTGAAGGAGTTTACTGGAATTTTGTCCCAAACATCAGCAGTTTAATGGCACCATTAATTAATTTGCCGAAGAAGAATACAAAATTTCGATGGACAGAACCATGCCAGAAGAAAATCAAACATTAAAAAGCCATCCTAACCACCAAACCAGTTTTAGTTATTCAAAACGTTCCAAAATCTTTTAAAGCCATCGATGCCAAGACATAGGAGTTGGAAATGTACTCCGACAGAAAGATTAGAATGGGATTGAAATGCCAGTTGATTACTTTTCGAAGAAGATAAATACTCACCAAAGGAAATACCCCAAGGTCAAAAAAGAAGGATTGAGTTTGGTACTGGCTTTAATGCATTTCAATGTACGGTACATAACAATGTGTCGGAGACAATTGTGCACAACGAACGCAATCTGCTTGCATTCTTAGAACAAGTAAAAGACAAGAACATGAGACTAATTCACTGAAATCTGATGTTACAGACTTTTAATTTTAAAATAGTACATGTTGCGAGTCTTAAGGATGTAATCATAAATGCATTATCGTGTAGTTAATTCATACAGTTTAGATGAGATTTGTATTTATTTAATCTTTTAGATATATATATGTATATATATATATGCATATTAGAAGTAGTTAAAGTAAACTTATATTAAAGCTACCTGCACGTTCACGTCATGTGTTCAAAAGTAGAGAAAAAAATGAAGCTATCTGTCCTTTCTGATGGTCCTTTGTTTTCTAAAGGGGGACGTATTATGGAGATGTGGGTGTACTGTACATTTAAGAGAGTTAAAAGCTGGCTGTGACAGCACCAAGTGTTCACAATAAGATAACATGGAACAAGTAACAATTGGTGCAGCTACAGGTAGCTGGTTGCCTGGAGAGCAAACAGTCTCGAATTATGTCAATCAGTTTAAATTATACCCCAAATACCAAACTCCAATCCAATTTGCATTCAATATATTGACAATGCTAAAAGCCAATAACCCAGTCAGTTATTTTGGGGTTCAGTTATGAGGCCGGGGAAAATTAAACAGTTTGGAGGGAACTGCCAAGCCAATGATATCTGCAAACTGCCCAGACATTAAGTCTCTTGAAGGTACATGTACCGATCAGTAACCTCTGAAATAGAATCCTTGAGAAGAAGAAAACAAAACAGAAACAGAGAGAAGAACCAAAAGCTCCCTGGTTTTGAGATAAGAAGTCTTGTTTCGTAAATGTTAATTGGGGGTTTTATCGGACTAGTATAATAGAAAGGGAAATAAAAGACAGTTTAGAGGATGAAGTTGTAAATAGTTGTTCGTTAATAATTATCTCTTGTACTTTACGAGATAAAGTTATTAATTTTTACTTTAACTAGCTCTTGACCTGTTGAACTTTCACAGACTACTGCAAGGGAGTAAACCTTTACTGTGCTGCTGTTTTAAATTGTACAGGATATCTAAAGATATCCGAAATGTAGAAACGAGGATCAAAGTGTTCAAAATAGCGTTATCACTCGAGAAAATCGTGGATGATCTAACTGTGACGTCAATCACACGTTCCATCTTTTCCCTGACTAAGTCAGTCAAGAATCTGCCTGCCTCTGCCTTAGGAATATGCAATGTATTTTCTTCCATCTTCTTTGGGAAGAGAGTTCGCAAAGACACAACCCTTTGAGAGGGTTCGGACAATCACCATCTTCGAAATTGAGACTTTCCTGACCTTTACAATTCTTCCAGACATTGTAATCACTCATAAAAAAACCTGAAATATTGTTTTAGAATTCAATTTGAAAAGACTAGGAATATTCTGGGGTGAAACCAGATCGCATGGTGTTCTCCTAAACTTCAGCATATCCGGTCAATCTTTCCTCCTGAAATAAACATTCTTTACCAGAGTCAGTTCAGTTAATCTTCTCTGTATGTTTTTTTTTGTAATTATGGCCATAACCCTCTCGAGGCGGTATCACTATACACTGCAACACTGTAGAAAGCGTTTCCTACTTCTGAATGAATTTCGAAAAGTTTCAATATTTATCTTGCCTCCCTGAAATCCTGATGCGCACATAACGGTTTATTTTTGTGATCCAGGCCGGGTTCCTCCGTGCCTCAATCCAATCTGTCCATTGAAATAATAAACCCTGCCTTTCCATTTAACATGCTAACATATTTGAAAACAGACACATATTTTGCCTTCTGTGCTCCGTGCGCCAATAATTGTTTGTTCACTTGACACACTTAGATCTCTTTATAGACGTGTTAGAAATACAAAAAAAAAGTAAGAGTGATAAGTTTTCAATTCCATTGGATTGTGGCTGCAATATATTTCTTTGACCATGTATTCTTTCTATATTATGGCAGAACACAAACATTTGAAACTGTTTTAGTTGGCACAAACAGATTCAAGTGTTTCTGTTCTTCCATAATACAGGCAGAAATTTTGGTCAAAGAACTAAATTGCGGCCACTATCCGATGTAATTGACAATGAAATAATTTAGTCCATGTCAAAGCAATAACTTTGTGACAATGTTAAAATATATTGCAATCTCTTCACTCAGTCCCTATCACTGAAAGTAGGTGCACATGGAGCAGAATCTGTGTGTGTGGAAATGAGGGACTGCAATGGATTAAATAAAAACACAGTTGGAGCGATGTACAGGCCTACAAATGACAGTCAGGAACTGGGACACAAGACACAGCAGAATTTAGAAAAGATGTATAGAAAAGGCAAAGTTACAGTGATCGATGGGGGTGTGGATGCATTTCAATTTGCATTTGGACTGGCAAAATCAGTGTATTAGTTTTTGTAAGCAAAAGAAATTTGTGGGAATATCCATGATATGGCTTTTGAGAGCAGCTTGTGGAGTAGCCGATTAAGGAACAGACAACGTTCGATTTACTGTTGTGTAATGAGGCAGACTTAATAAGGGAGCTTTCGGTGAATGGACCCTTGAAGGCGGTGATCATAATACAATTGAATTGAATCTACACTTTGTCATAGAATCAGAAGTAAAAATATTATAGCTGAATAAATGTAACTGCAGAGGCATGAGAGAAGGTCTGGATTGAATTGACTGGCAGAGGAGCCTAACAGAAAGACACTGTATCAGCAATGGCAGGAGTTTCTGGAAGTAAATAATTCGGGAGTCACAGCAGAGATCCATCACGAGGAAAAAGAAGCGTGGTGCAAGGTGGACGATGCAACAATGGATGATTGGGATATCAGGGATATCGGAAAAATTAAAGAGAATGCATATAACGTGGAAACCAGTGCATTGCAAAGGTTTCACACACCAGCACAAGGCGAGAAAGAATATAAATAAGGCGGGCGAAGTTGAAGTGGGAGGGTAGATTGGCCATTCGTGAAAAGAAAGACTGCAAGAGTTTCTTTCGAACTTTACAGAACAAAACAGCGGCAGCAGTTGATATTGGTGTGCTGCAAAATGACACTGGAGAGATAGAAGTGGGGAACAAATAATGGCTGAAGAACTGAAAAAATGCTTTGTGGCAATCATCACGGTGGAAGACTCCATTAATGTCCTAAAACTTGAAGAGATGTAGGCGACAGATCTAATTGGAGAATGTGTTAGAAATAGTAGATGGTTTGACGATGGATAACCTGGTCCAGATGGATTATACCGCAGAGTTCTAAGATAGAAAGCTTAAGAAATATTGAAGGAATTAGTGGTGGTATTTCGTGAAGCTCTTGAATCAGGAAGGAGCACAGAAGACAGGACATTGTTAACATGACACCCCGTTTAAGTAGGGAATAAGGCAAAACATGGAAAATTTCAGAGTGATAATCCTAAACATGGTAGTTGGAATCCATTGTGAAGGATGAGATTCCTGAATACTTACAAAAACATGGCTAAATTGTGCGAAGGCAGTGTGGTTTCATCAAGTCTGCGGCGGGTGGGGGGGCGGGAAGGGTGTTGGTATAGCCAGATAACTCTGTTAGAATTCTTTGAGGAACTACCAATCACGATCGATCAAGGACAGCCGAAGGATGCTATCTACCTTGACATCAAGTAGGGTTTTGAGAAGGTGCTACTCAGAAAGCTACTGCGTAAGATAAGGGCCATTGTTATCCGAACGTGAAGGCATGTTTAGAAGCTTGGCTGTCTGGCGCAAAATCGAGAGTGGGGACAAAGGGGCCCTTCTGAATATGGCAGCCATTGACATGGTGTTGTCCAAGGCTAAGTCTTGGGACCATAGCCTTTTAATATGCATGAAGTAACGTAGGGCCTAGTGGTTGAGTTTTCAGATGATACAAAGACAGGTAGAGAAACAAGTAACATTATGGAGCAGGAATGCTGCAGAAGGATGGAGACAGGTAAGGAGAGTTGGTAAAGAAGTGTCAGATGGAGTACAACTTGGGTAAGTGTGAGGTCATTCATTTTGGTACGAAGAATGCAGTCACCGACTATTTTCTAAACAGGGAGATAATTCCGATTTCTGAAGTGCAAATAGCGTTGAGGATTTCTAATCCAGGATTCCCCCAATTTAAACCAGCACCTGAATCAATGTTTAGGAAAGTGTTTTATCTGCCGCACAGTGTGTTTAAAGTTTATATTCAGCAAAAGAATTGTGAGTTGACACTTATTAACAATAATATTTGTTTATTGAATACAATAAATATTAGAAGAATAAATTTTACTAAAAACTGATGTAAAACTCTGCAAACTACTTTCTGTTTTAACTTAACATTGTATGATTGCGTATCACCTCACGAGTACGTCGTCGCAGTAAACATGCTGATGTCTTCTTCTTCTTCAATAAAGAATTGGAAAAATCTTCTCCTTCAACGGTGATTCTTGAGTTACCGCACGAAGTGGAGTTTTACGCTCATTCTCATCCTTCCGAGTCTTTGAACCTTTTTGGAAGTATATGGACGATCAACCAATGAATAGATCTGGTTAGTTTACCCCGATTAATCAGTCTCAAATAGGGGTTCGCACATTGATGACCGAAGGTCGTCATTCCATTGTCCTGTTCAAGTTGAACTTCGGGTGGATATTGCGGGGTCTGTAGCTTTTAAGATCGTTGGGAAGTAACGAGCACATTCGATCAAGAACAGCCAAAGGATGCTATCTAACTTGACATCAAGTAGGGCTTTGAGAAGGTGCTGCTCAGAAATCTATTGAGTACGATAACGGCTTATGGTGTCCGAAGCAATCTGATAGGCGGAAAGTCGAGAGTGGGGACAAAAATTGTTTGCAAACCATCTGTGGATGGCTGCAGCCTGTTTGAACTCTGC
Organism: Chiloscyllium punctatum; assembly: GCF_047496795.1. NCBI lineage: Eukaryota > Metazoa > Chordata > Chondrichthyes > Orectolobiformes > Hemiscylliidae > Chiloscyllium > Chiloscyllium punctatum. Next base: position 196,761 of record NW_027310047.1, read on the forward strand.
AGCACGTGGATGAGCACAGAGACCTCACTCAAGGCTGGGTTCTTTGAGCCCAGCATGCATTAATCATTGCTTTATTTTTGTAAATCCATTGTAAGTTTATTATTATCCATCATAAGTTCATTTTTTCGGGAGGCCGGTCTGGCTCAAAGGCAAATTCAATGTTGGCATTTATTTTGAGGGGACCTGAATATTAAGTAGGGAAGGAGACCTGAGCCTATATAAGTCATTTCTAAATTGATAGCAAATAGCTGAAGTTAGCAGATTTCAGTGACAAATAAAATTGATTGACTATGTTTAAATGTGTTAGAATGTTAATTCTACTTGATTGTTCAATCGTTGCATGCTCTAAATATGTAATCGTCCAGAGGCCACACTTTTTGCAAATGATAGAGCGACTATGTATTTAATTGAATACTGACAGTCAAAGTGACATTGTGATCACCAGAAAAGTGAGACAACATGTTCATTTTGTTTCGGTATAAAATAAAATGTGCTTCCCTTTTATCATAAACTGTTGAATGATGTTTATATTATACGTTCAAAAATAAGGAATCAACTTAATGGTTTTCCGAAATGATGAAATTACTGTTCAGTTTAATAATCGTAAATCATATCTTATTTTTGCCCAATTAACAAGCATGTCAACACCTAATTATTGTTCCAGTCAGTAAACTCAGCAGTTTGTAATCATGACCGACGTTAAAAATGGATTCCAGAAGGCCTGAATTCCAGCACAGTCTTACTCGAACTCAGAGCTATATTTGCCACTAAGTGTGACTCTGGCCTTCTCCTGAATCTGTTAAGGGACTTTCCAACTTTGGTCATTACAGTCATTTCTTCCATTCCTTCCCAACAGTTCATTTGAACTCCGCCTTGGGCGATGGGTGGATGATAGCTATCAAACAGGCTATCACAACTCTCAATGTAGGTATAAATGTTGTCCAAATTAGATAACACTGACTGACCAGCAACCAGGAGTTATAAAATCATCTTCACTCAGAGCCTGGCCCAGGGAGAAGACGTATGGACATGCAGTGTCAGAATCACACCATATAAGTTACTGATGGTTATGGCATGTGACTTGGCCCCAGACTCAATACATCTGCAGCCTGGATCCACACTGGATGAAGGCATTAAGAATGTGATTGTCTTCTTCAGTACCTTGCATCTCACAATTAACTCTCTAAAACTGTATCCAATAAATGTACCTTCACATTCACCAGTCCAAAAATGAAATTGTACATCTCTGTGGATGGCCGGATATTAACATATGGGTCACCGAACAGAATATATCTGAATTAACCAGTAGCAAATAGCAAGCGAAGAATCGCATTCATAGCTGAAATTGGCGGATTACGTCCTGTGTAAGTTATCACACACATACACATCATACTGGACACCAGTTGAATGTAAGAATAACAATAAATGAATGAAACATTTCACGATAACTGCAGGTCTTGGTTTGACTCCCCTCAGCAGCTTCCTGATATAATTATACCTCTCTCCCTCATACATCCATAAATTGAATAGAATCCAAAAAAAAACAGAATGAAACTTGCAACACATAGCAGCACAGCACAGTACGAGCCCTTCAGTCGTCGATGTTGTGCCGACCTTTTATCCTTTTCTAAGATCAGAAGAACCGACATGTCCTTAATTTTACTAACTTCGATATACCTTAAATATCCCTAACATATCTGAATTTCCTACAACGGTTGACAATGCATTCCACTGACCCATCGCTCTCTGAGTAACGACCCTGCTGTGACAGCTACCCAAAACCTCCCTCTGATAACCTTTAAATTATGTCCCCGGTGATAGACATTTCCGCCATCAGAAACAGCCCTGTTTCTCCACTCTATACCTCTCAACATTTTGAACATCCTGTACCAGGTCACCTCTCATCGTTCTCCCCTCCAAAGAGAAAATCACGAGCTCCCAGAACGTTTTTGCGTAATGCATGCCCTCCTATCTACGCAGAATCCAGGTAAATGCCTTCTGCACCGTCTCAAAAGCTTCCAGATCTTTCCTTTGTACATGCCAAACAGAGTTGAATGCAATGTTCCAGATGTGACCGAACCAGAGCTTGAATTGCTGCAGCATAACCTCGTGGATCTCAAACCCAAGCCCCCTGCTAATGAAAACCAACACACTATACGACTTCACAAAAACTTTGTCAAACTGTCAAACCGTTGCAAATTTGAGGGATCAATGGAAATGAACCCAAGATCCCTCTGTTCCTCTAAACTGCCAAGGTAGCAGCATTTAACTCTATATTCTGCATTCTAAGTCAATCTTCCAAAATAAACCGCTTCGCACTTTTTCAGAAAGAATGCTGTCACGTTTCAGCCCAATTCTGCACTCTCTCAACGTCCCCTTGCAACCTGCAACAGTCCTCCACACTATCCACAACTCCACCAACTTCCATGTTAGCCGCAAACTTACTAAACTACTCTTCCACTTCCTCATCCAATACATTTGTAAAAATCCAAAGAGCAGAGGTCCCAGAATCGATACATGTGGATCACCACGGCTCATCCAGCTTCAGGCTGAATAATTTCCATCTGCTCCCACCCTCTACCTTCTGTGAAACAGCCAGTGTTATATCCAGACAGCCAAAGTTACCTGCATCCCATGCCTCATTACTTGCTGAAAGAGCCTACCATCGGCGACCTTAACAAACGTCTTGCTAAATTCCCTGAATACCACATCAACTGCTCTAACTTCATCAACGTGTTTTGTCACTTCTGCAAACAATTCAATAAAGATTGTGAGGCATGACCTGCCGCTGACAAACCGATGCTAAATGTCTTTAAACTAACTATGGTTTTCTAAGTCATTGTATATCCTGTCTCTCACAATCACCTCGAGTACTTTGGTAAGCACTGACGTAAGGCAGAGTGTTCTGTAATTTCCAGGGTTACCCTTATTCCCTTTAAACGAAAAATGGAATAATATTTGCCAATTTTCAATCATCTGCCTCTAATCCAGTGGACAGTGACGACCAAAAGGTAACCGTCAAAGGCATAACTATTTCTACCCTCCATTACTTTAAACCTTGGATATATTTAATCTGGCCAAGGTAATTTGTCGATCCTTATGTTTGGCCTTCAGACAGTACTTCACCTCTATTTGTCGACTCCATTATGCCCTGTTCCAGCTACTGTTGGACTGCATTCCATTTCGTTGAAATGCACAGTCCTGCCTTCCTGAGAAACCACGATTCCCAATCTCCTGTCAATACTGGATGAATAAAAAGGGTGTCCCAATGCTTTCCTGATGAAAGGCTGAGGTCCAAATTTTTGACTCTCCTGCTCCTCGGATGCTTCCTGACCTGCTGTGCATTTCCAGTGCCACACTTTCCGACTCTGATCTCGAGCAAATGCAGTCCTCACTTTCTCCATTACACAGGTTTGACCCTTCTGCTCAATGAGCAGGGAATTTATCATGAAAACTCTTTGTATGTGGAGTGAATGCTCAGTTCTGGAAAGTTGCATTTGATGAATACATGCTTTTGTCAAAGAATTTACAGTTCCACAAATATTCATTCAGTCCCAGAGTTGTATTTTTGTTTCACGGATTGTTTGGCCTTGTAACAAACAGTGAATAACTGAAGAACTGAGAGGTACAGAGTGTTCAAGGTGTTGTATTCCAGGCAGGGTGCTCCTGGCAGTACAGGAGAAGGGGTAAAAGAGGAGATTTTGTTACTTTATTAAGTAAGGAGTCGGTTACTACAGCAAGAAACGATGATATCTTGGAAAGTTCTTCTAAAGTGGCTTTGTGGACCAGCATAGGATCATACCGATGACGGACAGTCGACTATGGATGCATTAAAGACATCCAGATTAAAGTAAATACAGGAGTTGATATACAACTAATTCACCGAAACGTGCAACATCAATGGCAACATTATTATATACAGGCATTTCAATTCCCATCATTTATTGGGGAAGTGATAACGCTTTAAGGGAGGAGGAGATGACTTAATATTTATTCTCGAGAACTTCGTATATTAACATTAGAAAATACAACAAGGGTCGATGGAATGCTGTGGCCTTATTGTGGGGATGGAAATACAGCCAGGTGTTCCAACCAGGATAGTCAGTGCATTTTGGACCATTGACCGTGACATCATACCTTTTTTTTGGTTTGTTCAAGAATAGACGAAAAGAAAGTCTGAGAACTAATCGGCTTTCGGATTGTGTCGGCACATTTTATTAATATAAGACAGGATCTGGCCAAATTGCAGCTACTTCTGGTTAAAACGACAGCAGAACAGTCTGGGACTGGGGGGAGGGGCCACATGGTCGAAATGGAATTGATGAGAGTGCCAGCCCAGCATGTTACACCGAAGATGAAATTTAGGAAAACAAGCCCAGTGAAACTTGGGTGTCCACAAATATTCACAATGGAATGTATAAAAAGAATAAATAAAAGCTTAAGGCAGTTAAAAAGTACCAGTTCAATGGTCTGAGAAGACTGTTGAAAGTGCATCGAAACATTTAAAAAAACATGTAGAGAACAAAGGGGCCGTGATAAAACATCAGGGAATAAGATTAACAATAATCCAAAGATAATCTCTTGCTTATTTATGGGGAAGAGGATGACAAGGTAAAGAATGGGGAGTATTCTGTACTGACGAGGCAGCCTGTGCACGGAACCACAGAATACCTTAATCAAGGACTTCATATGATCTTTACTTTGAAGAGGCAGTACCTGATTCAGGGAGAGTGATCGTGTGAACTTTGAGAAGATTGATGCCGAAGGTGAGGAAAAATGCGCTTTTATGCATGATAGATTGTGGGAAAATCCCAGATCTAGATCAGATGTATGTTAGGATGTTGTGGGAGGTAAGGAAGAAAATAAAAGGCTCTGAAACTTTATTTTGTTTTATTCTTGCCTCTGGCCGCAGAGGAGATGGGAAAAGACATGACAATATCAAATGTAGATTGATCTTTCACTCAGAGTGCTAGAATTAAGACTTGTGATTAAAGAGCAACAAGTCTCACATCAGTGGGAGGGAAACAATTGTAGAAATCTCTGAAGACTGCTGAGGCTGGATCATAAAATATCTTCAAGGTTGAGAGAGACAGATTTTTAAACAAGGGTTATGGGGAAAATGCATGGTAGTGGATTGGAAAGTTATCAGAATAAATGAAACCTAATTGAAAGAGAAGGAGACACAGTGAGCGGATGAATGCATTGTTGTGCTCCATCTTGTCGTGTTCATTTTCCAATTGCCCTGTGCTCACTGGAATATCAACCTCTCTCCCTGCGGAGTGAGGCACAGTTTGAAACGAATTGACGGATGCAAGTAATGCAAACGTCCATTTCTCAGAGAAGTAACGAGCCAGCAAAGGGCAACCACAACGTGATTGGCTGTTGGGATGGAAACTTGCATCAGCACAGTCACAGCAACCAGAAGGAAGACCTCAGCAAGACACTTTTTGACCTGGATTGAAAAAAAACGTTGACATGGTCTCAGTAGTAAGGTGCTGTTAAAGCCTACTATTACGCTCGTCTGAAAACGTCTGGTTTCGAAAATTAAGCAGACACAGGCATGGTTCATACTTAGACGGGAGACGGTCTGGGAATACGAGGTGCAGCAGGCATAGGACAAAAACAATGCATCACTGTTTTGTCTCCCTCCGTCCATAAAAAAAAAACTATATGGGAGGAGTGTATGCATGTGTAGTTGCAATACTTTTTTTGCATGAAACCTTTATGACGTGCGCGACTGCTCAGCAAAACGCTCAGGTAGAGTCCTTTTAACTTTCTTCTTTAGACTTACAGTACATAAGATTGCAGTGAGAGCAATTGCACATTCCTCCAGCAGAATGGAGACTTCCATCGTACCTGATCACCACATCGGTATGGGAAATGCACCCAGCAGCAGCTCTTGGGAAACTGTGTTGCGGAGCTGGAGTTGGAGCTACTGTACTCAGGATTATTCGAGATGCTGAGCGAATCATAGATAAGAGTTTCAGTGAGATGGTCACATCTATGTTACAGGCAGCGAGTAGCCAGATGACCATGAGGAAAGGGGAAGTGTGCAGGAATCACCGGTTGCCATTCCCCTCGAGAACAAGTTGAACATTTTTGGGAGGATTGAACGTTCAGGAGAAAGCAGCAGTAGTCAGTTTGGTGGCACTACAACTGGCTCTGAGACACAGCGGGAAAGGGATAGGTAAATAGGACTTTAGAGACAGGAGGCTCGATAGTTTGCAGTGAGCAGACAGGAGAATCTATGGCCACAAACTGGAATCCTCAACAGCAGGGAGGCAAGTGCGAGGGCGAAAGCAGATACAGTAAACAGAAGCTGTAGGTTGGTCAGACAGGTCAGGCTGGAACACGACAGGGAGTGAAGAAGGCCTGTTGGATTAAATTGGTTTTATTTCAAAGCAAGAGGGCTCACACGTAAGGCCAATATAACCATAACGTGGATAGTTACATGAGTCTGGGATATTAGAGACATGACGGAAACATGGTTCAGGGATGTACAGGACTGGCACCTTAATGCACCAGGCTACAGGATCTTTATGCTGGGTAAGGTAATCCAAGATGAAGGACCAACCAGTGAGGCTTTGTGAATGGAGCTAAGAAATAAGAAGGGGATGTTGACATTATTCGTGTTGTGCAATCAGCCTCTATAGAGCTAATGGCAATTAGAGGAACAAATACACAGGGAGAGAGGTTCGACATGCGGGAGCAAAAGAGTTCTTTATAACATGAACTGGGACAGCTTGAGTATTAAGGGATTTGACGGTTGGAATCTGTTAAGTGCGTCAGAAAAGTTTCCTCAAGCAGTATATAGAGGGTCCTACGCGGGAATTGGCAAAATTCAACCTACTCTTCGGAAACAGGACAGAACAGCTGACGGAGGTGACAGCTGTGGAGGACGTTCGGACCAGTGACCATAGTTCTACGAATATTAAAATAGCTTTGGAGAGGAGCAAAACTGGTCCACATGTTCAAGCTCTAAATTGGGGCAGGTCAATTCTGACAGGTGGGAGGCCTGAAAACCTGTGACAGGGAGATTTCAATTGAGGGTTGGTTCCACGAGGGTTGAAGGGAAGTTGAAGGCAGCTGGGATCAAGGGAATTCATGAATTTTTATTGGAGATACGGAGATTATTGCAGAAGGAAATCAGGAGAACAAAGATTGGATACAAAAATGACTTGGCTGAGAAATTTAGGATGAATTCAAAGAGGTACCTTCAATATTTGAATGAAAAACAACAATTAGAGGGAGATAATCGGAACTCTCAAGGACCAGAGTGGACATGTCTGAGAAGAACCACCGGAGATGGGCAAAGTCCTCAATGAATATTTCTTCAATATGTTTCCCGTGGAGAAAGACATGAAGACTTGGGAAGCTGGGGAAGTTAGTAGTCATATCTTGGGGACAGTCCATCTCACAATATCGGAGGTGTTGGACGGATTAGAAAATATGAGGGTGGATCCATCTCCTGATCCTTATCACAAAAATCTAAGAACACTGCATGCGGCTGGAGAAGAAATTGCTGTGAACCAGGCTGATATTTTTGCATCTCTCTTAACTACAAGTGAAGTTCCAGAAGACTGGAGTGTTATGGAAGTTTTTATTCAAGAATAGCTGCAAAGAAATCCCTGGGAGCGAGAGACCAGTAAGCCTATCATGTGTGGTCGATAAATTACTTGGGAAGATTCTGAGGGATAAGATCCCCACGCATTTGGCATTTGTAAAGGGGAGGTCATGCCTAACAAATTTGATAAAGGTCTTTGACGAAGTGAACATGAAGCTTCACGAGGTCAGAGCGATAGACGTGGAACTGTTCACCGCTGGAAAAGCTCAGTAGGTGAGGTAGCATCTGAGGAGCAGCAGTATCGACGTTTCGGAAATTCATGTTGAAGGGCATATTTCTGAAACATCGATTATCCATTTCCAGCACTAAACCTTTCATCTCGGATCTTCAGAAAGCAGTCCTGACTTTCTCCTAGGATGTTGTACATAGTGTATATGGTTATCAGGAATGCCTTTGATAAGGTTCCACGTGGTAGACTGCTGTCGAAGGTTAAATCACATGGAACCCGGGAGAGCTGGCAATTTGGCTTGATTCGCTTGATAAGAAGAAGCACAGGATAATAGTGGAACAATTCTTTCGGGACTGGAGGCCCGTGACCAGTAGAGTGCATCAGGTGTCGGTGCTGGGCCCATGACTGTTGTCAATGATTTCGATGAGAATATACACAGAATGAATAGGAACTTTGGAGATGACACTAAAATAGTGAGCATTGTGGACAGTGAAGAAGGTTATCAGAAATTCCAGCGGACATTGATCCACTGGGGAAATGGCCTGATAAATGTAAAATGGGGTTTGAGAGAGATAAGCGTGAGGTATTTCATTTGGACACTCCTCCAAGGCAAGAGTGTCGTAGTGACGAGCAGAGGCGGAAGAGATTACTGGAACAGCGGAACCTGGAGTTAAGATGGAGAGTTCTCTGAAAGTGGAGTCATAGACAGACAGGGCAGTGAGGAAGGCTTTAGCACACTGGCCTTCATCTTTCAGGGCATTGAGTATAAAAGTTGTTGTCATGTTTCAGTTGTCAAGTTTGTGTGTGAGGCTGCACTTGGAGTATTGTGTTCAGTTTTGGTCGCCTTGTTAAGGGAAGGATGTTATTAAAATAGAAAGAGTTCAGAAGAATTGTACAAGGATATTCCCAAAACTCAATGGTCTGAGACACAGAGAGAGGTTAAACAAGTTGGGATGTTTTTCTTTAGAACATAGGAGACCAAGGAGGGATATTTTGGAAGGATGTAATAATAAGGATAGGCTGAATACACTCAGTTTTATTTTCCCCGGTGTAATCGAGGACACCCAGAGTCTCTAGTCTCCGAGACAAAAACTACGCTACTCCGGCCGTTAACATCATGATAAAAAGCGCGCAGCTCCAAGCCTTCGGCCTCACTCTCTCGGCGGAGCATGTAACGGCTGTTCGTTGGTGTTTAGTTTAAGTCGTGGTATAGTCCAGTTATTTTTTTAAACGGTTAAAGTTTAAAGTTTTTTGTGAACGCCTAGCGGACCCGGAAGCTGGTGTCGCGCTGGCTTACCTGGGACCTGAGAATCCGAGACACTGCAGGGGTAGAGCCTTCCCCGCCCTCCTCCTCTAACGTAATAATAAGACCCGTTGTGGTAAGCAGGTAAGTGCTGCATTTTGCTTGTTTGTTTCTTTAGATCCAGTTTTCTTTTTAAAGTTTACCTTTTAGAGGGATGGCAGCGAAGGCAGTGCAATGTTCCTCTTGCAAAATGTTTGAGGTGAGGGAAGCCATAAGCGTCCCTGCTGATTACACTTGCAGGAAGTGCACCCATCTTCAGCTCCTCCAAGACCGTGTTAGGGAACTGGAGCTGGAGTTGGATGAACTACGGATCATTCGGGAGGCAGAGGTGGTCATAGATCATAGCTTTAGGGAAGTAGTTACTCCGAAAGTTATAGACAGATGGGTGACAGTGAGGGGGACTGGGAGGAAGCAGCCAGTGCAGGGACACCCTGCGGTCGTTCCCCTCAATAACAAGTATACCGTTTTGGATACTTGTGGGGGGGACGACTAACAAGGGGTAAGCAACGAGGTTCAGGATTCTGACACGGAGCCTGTCCCCGTTGCTCAGAAGGGAAGGGAGGAGAAAGACAGAGCAATAGTTATTGGGGACTCAATAGTGAGGGGCACAGTTAGGCGGTTTTGCGGAGGCGACAGAAACTCACGTTTGGTATTTGCCTCCCAGGTGCAAGGGTATGTGATATCTCTGATCGTGTTTTCCGGGTCCTTAAGGGGGAGGGGGAGCAGCCCCAGGTCGTGGTCCACGTTGGCACCAACGACATAGGTAGGAAGAGGGGTGAGGATGTTAGGCAGGCTTTCAGCGAGGTAGGTTGGAAGCTCAAAGCTAGAACGAACAGAGTTGTTGTCTCTGGTCTGTTACCCGTGCCACGTGATAGAGAGTCGAGGAATAGGGAGGGAGAACAGTTAAAGGCGTGGCTACAGGAATGGTGCAGGAGGGAGGGATTCCAGTTTCTGGACAACTGGGGTTCTTTCTGGGGAAGATGGGACCTCTATAAACAGGATGGTCTCCAGCTGAACCTGAGGGGCACAAGCATCCTTGGGATGAGGTTTGCTAGTTCTCTTTGGGAGGGTTTAAACTAACTCTGCAGGGGCATGGGAACCTGGACTGTAGCCCTAGGGTACAGGACCTTGAGTGCAGGGAGGTTAGGAACAAGGCATCGATCTCGAAAAGTCAGTTTGACGGGTCATTCTTGTTAAAGTTGTGGGGCAGCTCCTGCTCTTCAATCTATTTCTATAGCCTATTCTAATACAACCTATTCACATCCAGGCCTGAACCATGAAACACCCTGTTTCTCAGATCGTTTACTGTCCGTGTCTATGTGCTTTATTTGAACCCTTTTGGGCAATGGATATTTGACACTGATTTTTGGAAAGTTAACTGCTGTTGCAAAAGTTGATATAAAATGCATGCTGCAAAGTAAATTACAGCAATTCTTTTCATTACAAAGCAGCTATAGCGACTGGGAGTGTGCAAGTTGGTTGTTCATAAATCTCCCGCTGCTGCTGAAAATGGGCGCTATTGACTATCAAGGTAAGTCCTTTTAGAGGGAAACTTCGCTTTGTGGCAGCCCTCTTGTGCTCACTCTCAGCGCTCCTGCTGCTGCTGAAAGTGGACTGAGGAGTCACATTCAGATCAGCCATGATCTTATTGAGTGATGTATCAGAATTGAATGGACCGCTCAGGCAACTTATTCACATATTATTGTTTATGGGGATTGAGTCACTTCCTGTTCGTGGCTAACAGGATCCTAGGGACGCACTGGCCTTCAGATTTTCCTGTGTTCAATCTCGAGCAGTCCCAGGTTTGTAAATTAGATGTTCTTACCTTGCTTCTGAGTAATAGGGTCGAACAGCTGTCTGCTCTTCTGCTTGTCCTATGGAATGGAAGCGAGGGATTTAATGGTCTTTTCTCATGCCTTATAACTTCAATTAACCGAATATCTGTCTCCTGTGTCCGTAAAGCATTCACAAAATCTGCATGATGTATTTGTCTATTTTACTGGCATTAATTGAGCTAGCACGCTGACTGGGTGTGCTTTTGCACGACTGAATTCAGAAGCAGAAAGGCTTCCCCCGTTACGATGTCATAAACTAAAGCAGCAATAGATACTAAGAGACACACAGCATGAAAACATACTCCACAACTCAATCTCCCTATGAATGAAACCGAACACACTGCACGCCCTCTTAACAGCACTATCCACCTGGGTGCCAATATTCAAGCATCTATGGACTCCAAGATCCCTCTGCACACCCACACGACCAAGAATCTTTCCACTGTCTCAGTACGCTGACTTCCTGTTATCCTTCCCTAACATCGAGTTGCATTGAACTCCATTTGCAACCTCTCAGCCCAATTCTGCCGTTTATCCAAGTCCCCCTGCAATGTGTAACATTCTTCCACACTGTCCAGTACTCCACCGACTTTAGTGTCGTCTGCAAATTTACGAATCCATCCACCTATGCCTGCATGTAAGTCATTTTCAGTAATGACAAACGTCAGTGAATTTTGTTGCACAGCGCAATTAACCGGACTCGAGGCTGAATATTTTCCATCAAACACCACTCTCTGCCTTCTTTCAGAAATTTAGTTTGTAATCAAAACTGCTAAATCACCTTAAATTCCACGCCTCTGCAGTTTCTCCAACAGCCTACCATATGGAACCTTATCAAAGGTTTTACTGAAGTTCATGTATATCACATCAACTGCCCTGTTTGGTCACCTTCTCTAAAAACTCAATGAGGATTGTGAGACACGACCTACCCATCAAGGACACGCAATATCTGTTCTTTAAACCAGTTCCACATTTCCATTTTCTGCATCGCCTGCATTTCACGACCCCATTCTATGCATCCTAATTCTTGCTGAATCGGATTGTAATTGCCCTAGCCCCATCGATAACTCTTGACTTGTGGCATGAACTTATGTGACATGAAGTGGAAATGCGAAAACGAGTGAAATCCACATTGATCCGGTCAGGTTGGGAGTTCACAATGCGGAAGATGAGGCTTTCTCTCTCCTGGAGAAGGGTGGAAAGGTTTGGTAGTAGAGGTGGCCCAGTAACGGCATGTGCTTGGTGGAGTGGGAGGGGGACTTAAAGTGATCAGCCAAGGTGCGTTGGGGTTGTTCCATGCACGTGTCACGGGAATGTTCTCGGGAAGCATACTACATGGTGGCGTCCCGTCTCCCTAGTGTGGACCAGAGCACATCAGAAGTAAGTAATGCAGTAAATGATGTTTGTGGAAATGCTGGTTTATCAGATGGATTTTCTCTGCTCTCCAAGCCTCCGCTGATCCAAATCCTGTATCGAAACCTTTCGCCAATTTCTAAGCACCTGTATCCCTTTGTTGCCTGTCTATTCATGCATCTGTCTCAATAGGTCTTACATGTTGATATCCTTCCTGCCCCAACACCTCAGCTGGCAACGCGTTCCTAGCACCCGCCACCCTTTGCAGAAAGGACTTTAGAACCATATCTCTTCGAGTGAACTCCAGGAATTGTGTCCCACATTTCAGGGAAGGAAATCATCTCGTGATTTTGTGAGTCATAATCAGGGCCCCTCTCAACCTGCGTATATCTCATGAATATAATGCTAAACTGATCGACCACTCTTCCTATGCAGAGACCTCCACAGCAGGCAACATCCCAGTGAAAATCCTATGCACCCTCTCTTGCACATGCACATCGTTTCAGTAATGTGGTGACAAGAACTGTACACAGTATTCCAAATGTTGCGGAAAAATATGTTAATACAACAGTAAAATGAGCTGCCAACTCTTATCCTCAGTTACCCGTCCAATGAAGCAAAGTACACCGTATGCCTTCTTCATCACGCTACTGACCTGCGTTGCCACTTTCAGGAAAAAATGGACATGAACACCCAGAACTCTCTGTTCAGCAATTTTCTTCAGGAATTTACCATTTACTTTGGAGGTCATTCTTGAATTGGGTCTTGCAAAATGCATCACATCGCATTTGCCCAGATTGAACTCCATATGCCATTTCTCTGCCCGAGTCTCCAAAGTACGTACATTCTGCTGAATTGTCTGACAGTCCCCTTCCCTATCTGCTATTCTATCAATCATAAGATTACCTGCAAACTTGCTAATCAGGCCACCTCCACCTTCCACCAAATCATTTACATGCATCAAAAACAATAGTGTTCCCAGTATGGATCCCTATGGAACATCACTGCTCACAGATCATCATTTCGGAACCTGTGTTGCACTATTACTCACTGCCTTCTTTTGCCCAACCAGTTCTCTTGCCATCTAACTTGTAAACCCTGGACACCATGCTACTCGCATTATTCATCAGCCGACCATGGGCAAACTTACCACATCCATTATTAAAATCCATGTATATGACATAGACAGCCCTTCCCTCATCAATCAACTTTGTCACTTCCTCAAAGAATTCTATTTAATTTCCAAGATATGACATTGCCTGCTCAAAACAGTGTTGCCTATCACTGATAAGCCCATTATTTTCCAAATAGGAACAGATCCTGCCCTCAGTAACGTTTCCAGCAGCTTCCCGACAACTGACGTCAGGGTCACTGGTGTATAATTGCCTAGATTGCCCCGCATACATTCTTAAAAAGGGAAAAGAATGAGCAGTTCTCCAGTCTGCCGGGACCTCACCCGTATTCAAGATTGCTGAAAGCATATCTGTTAAATCACCAGCTATTTCACCAGCTCTGTACACTGGGGTAGATCCAATCCGGACCTCGGGACTTGTCCACCTTAATGCCTGTTAGGAAAACCAACACTACTTCCCTGCTTATGTCGCCATGACCATGAGTAATGAAATATCTATCCATCCCCTCAACATCCGTCATGCCCCTCAACTCGCTGAAAACTGATACAAAGTATTCATTAAGAATCGCACGCATTTTCTCTGAATGTACAAATAAATGTCCGGTTTTGTCCTTCAGTGGGAAACCCTTCCTCTAGTTGTCACCTTGCTCCTGATACATGAATAAAAGTTTTTGGAATTCGTTTTAACCCCGTTTGCTAAACATATCTAATGACACATTTTAAACCTCTTAATTCACCGTTTCGGATTGGTTCCACATTCCCAACATTTTTCCAAACCTTCATCTGTCTTGAATCGCCTAAACCTCAATTGCGCTTCCTTTTCCCTCTTAGGTAGTCTCATAAATTCACCTGTCAACCATCGTTCCCTTATCTTTCCATTGCTCGACCCATTTTCATAGGAATATATCTCTCCTGAAGTTTGTCAAACTGTCTTCAAAAGCCTCCCAAATATCAAATGTGAACTTACCTTCAAATATTTGCCGTACAGCAATTATTTTAATGACTGGGTGCCACAGACTATTTTGGGGTATCTTACTCTGATTTTCTCATTCAATATTGTCCTGTCTCAATTGTCCCATTTACTGGTAACTGCACGATATTTCCCGTTATCTGACGCCCTGCTCCAAACTTCCCAATTATATAAGCCTTATCCCAATTCTTCCATTTATTAGTGCCCTGCAACGATTCGTCCTTTGCTCGATCTTGTAAATCTAGATATGAATTCCACCAATTCGCCAATTATATGATGCACCAGTTTTCTCCACTTCACTACCTTTCCCCCAATGACCCCCTTTTTCTGCATCTCCCCTTGTACTCACTCCCAGTACTGAATAATTCTTACACACGAAATGTCGAGTTCTCCAACTCCTTAACCTACTTCTCTTGCTATGTTCTCCTATACTCCTATGCTCCTGCCTGTCCCCCTTCTCCTGAGCAGCTTTCTCAATGCTCTCTGTCAAGGATTTGATAACAGTGCACTTTATACCAAGATAAGCCTCACAACAACTCGATGGACGATACACATCGTACCTTGGGTAACTGTCTCTCGAAAAATTCCAACCAGTCATTTTATGCAGCTTCTCTTTTCTTTTAGTTTTGTCTCCTTTTATAATCTGAATGGCACGCATACAAATCTGCAGTGTTCTGCCATTACTCCCGCATTCAAGAAAAAAGGGTTAAAATGATAGAAAGATCTTGGTCCATCCTTCAGTCAACCTTATACATTTTATCCAGATCAAGTAAATATTCCCTTTTATTGTGGTATGAAAAGCAATGTAAGGAAGGGGTTAACTGAACCTGTTTGTTTGGCGACTGTGATTAATGTCATCTCCATGGATTTCACGAATCACATTGGAATGGTCCCATCTTTTAATCATTAACAGGCTCCATTCAATGTGTTATGCCATAATATGAGTGTAAGCATCACACTAACAGGGATCAGCAGCTCCAGACAGTCGGGGAAGAGATATCAGAACCTGAGAACATTAGATTCGAATTTTCCAACTATGGATCAGAATCAAAGAACAACAGATTGGCATGTTCCAACAATGAATGAGAATCTGAGAACAATGGGCTGAAACGTTACAACAATAGAAAGGAGTTTATCCAATTATATTTGGGCTCTTTCAACATATTATTGGTTGTCTTTATCCTGGCACATCTACTATGCTCTTTGCGTTATTCAACATTTTTATTATCCTATATTGGCTATCGTTGGTGTCCCTGGTAAGTCTGCCTGTCCAGATATTATTGCTTAAATCCAGTTATGACTGCAATACAGTTCTTTCTTTTACTCCCTACTCGTTGCCACAATTATTCTTCCTTGTGAGACTCCGAATTCAAATATGCAAGTTAAAAGCCACTACTAACTGCATCAGTGAAATGGTTCGTTCACTGTCTCCCACTTTGCTTTTTGCAGTGTCCCTAATCGGACTCTCTGCTGACCTACTCAGTTTCAGTTGTAAACAACGATTAATTGTATGCATTTTATGTTTAATGATTGGGAAAATGACGATCACTATCTGCTGTTCTGTTCAAAAAATCTTTTTCTTTCTCTCTGTCCCCCATCCCATCCCTGGCGAATATCTGAGGCTGAGACAGATGAGTCACAAATGTGATGATCCCCTTGGTCATGAGCTGATCCCTGACACCATACCCTCTCCATTTTAAATTCTATCTATGAGCACCTACAGAATGTACTTCACTGTCTCTTCCCATTTGTTGTTTGATCCTCGAACTATGTAATGCACTCTTAATAATGCCAACTATCTGCTGCAGACACTCCTAGCTTCAAATCTGCAGAAGCGAATCTGAGTCAATACTTCACATTTGTATCCTTATTCCCACCAAATCCTATCCATCATCATTCTCATGCACACTGATGTATACATTATCTGGGTCTGGCAATGCCTTCATTATAACATTCTCAATCACTTTATCTCGACTACCCATTAAACGTCCCTCACTTTTTTTCCATCGATATTCCGTACCCCTGACATTCAACGTGATTTCCACAGAGTGTAATCTCTATCAAACAATTAATATCACATTGGATGATCCCAATGCGCAGGAACGCACGCTCGGCAACACACATATATTCCCTTGTGCTGTTCAAATTGAGCTTTCGAGGCATACATTTGTGGGAAGCCCATTCACTGTATCTCAGAGCAAGAGCAGATTATCTACTGTGCAGGACAGTCATCTGAAGTACAGATACTCCCTTTATGCTTGTAAAGGATTACAATTCTCCCAAGACTGGACAGATAGATCTCTTCACTGGGCAAAACACGAGCGTCATCTGCACAGCGCTCCATAAACAAAAAATCTTACTTTCATAACAATGCTGTCACTTCTTTAAAAAAAAACGTTACTTTGTTTAAACATTTTTTGAAGGCAAGTCCTTAAGACAGGGGTGCCGAAGCGACTGCAGAAAGTGTCAGAAGGTCTATTTTTTTAAGGTGGCAACAATTAGATGGGAGCGGCCAAATCTTACAGACCAGGCGTTCCAAATTGTTTTTCAGTCAGCAGGTGCTTGGGTTCTGGAAGGATTGGAAGATTCAGTGATTGGCCGCTAGCTGCTATTCTCTCAGAAATCTGTCTTATAGCTGTTTCCCTTGGATTGGAGACCTGCATGTAAGAATGAATGTCTGAATTTGTTTTTTTGGCAAGTGGTGTGTTTGTGGTATTTAACTATATTGGAACACTTAATTATTAGAAGGTACTGTAGCCATTACTCGTTTAAGTTTTCCACCAGTTATATGATTCCAAATGCTTTTTCATTTTGTTTATCTTTTTATAAGAGTGTTACAAAAGTTATTTTTTGCTTAAAGCTGAGTGGTTTGGCCAGTCGCATCACATCTGGAATACCCACCTTAAAAGGTTGGTGTTTAGGCTACCTACTTAAAGGCAGTCTGTTTGGTCCACAGCAAACTGGGGACCCTTGTCCGATTCTAAATCGATAATTCCAACTTGTGTTTAGAATGGTACAGCTTAAAGGCAGAGTGTGTTTTGTTCCGGCTGTTGAATTTGGTTTGTTTAAACAGTGCCTAGTGTAGTAACGAACTAGGAGAAAGTGAGCACTGGAGATGCTGGAAGTCAGAGTCGAAGGTGGGATTGTGGCCGAAACATCGAGTCTTTTGGTCCTCAGATGCTGCCTGCCTGTTGTGCTTTCCCAGCACCACATTCTTGACACTGTGTACTCATGGCTTGCTCAGTCACATGTAGTTGGTTCGGGGTGGAAAGAGTGACCTTGGGGGTTTCACGAAAGATGACCAAATCAAGGCTGTTCGAATTGGAGACAAGATGGCGTTGGGGCCACCTTCGTGTATGCGAAAAGGAGTGCTAATGACAGCAATGCCTTAGCATTTAAATTTGATGGATATGCCATCGGAGTCTTCGAAAATGTTCAAATTCAATTACAGATGAAACAATTGTTCATGAAACTGAGTTGAAACATTTAGAATTCTGATAAAACGCTGATTTAAAGGACAACGAGAGGAAGAAAAAAGAGTGGAAAACAGAGAAAAAGCAGGAAGAGGGAGTTTATTCTTCAAAAGTTGGCAATTAGCGTGCAAATTCGACTTAAAAGGGGAGATGAAGGTCGAGGTTTGGCTGAATGAGGACAATGTTGAGGATAGCAAAACGATCGTCGTCAAAGGCTTGACGGGGACCTGTTTAAATATATCGAAGTTTTGCCTAAATTTGATGAGAAGGATGTCGAAGCCTTTCTTCATTTCTTTTTAAAAAGTGGCTAAACAAATGCTGCATCCACTGTCAATGTGGATGTGTTTGTTCCAAACAAAGCAGGTCGATAGAACTAGAGATTTAATTTCATTTCTATCAGAGGAGGTATCTGGGGAGTATGAGGAGGTGAATAAAACTATCTTTAGTGCATCTGAAGTTCTGCAAGAAGCCTGCAGACAAAGTTTTAGAAATCTAAGGAGGGCTTCGGGATAAACGTGCATTGACTTTAAAAGAATCATAAAAACTAACTTTGATAGGTGAATATGGAAATTGAAGGTTGATCAAGTATATAACACTGTAAGTTTGGAGGTGTTCAAACCTTCAGTTCCTATGTTGACGAGAACTCATATGAAAGACCAGAGACTTAAAATGACAAGAATAGAAGCTGGCATGGCTGATGATAATGAGTTTGACAATAAATCAAGGCTTGGCTTCTGTGAGGGATTGCGAAGAATGTGTGAGATCTTAATATAACATACTTGTGAGAGCAAGGTTTACTGAAGTAGGCTGGGAGCAGCATGTAAAGAGGATACAATATTAGGATATGCAAAAGCTTGTAAATCTTGGCGGCTGAGACATTAAGAGATACGTCTTTCAGAAGGACTTTTGGCGGAATCAACTTTCAATTATGTAAAGTGAGGTTGGACTCTTTGGAGACATCTTCAACAGAAATATCCCACATTTGAGAAGAAGACCTTGAGCTTGGTGTTGGTATTAAAGGAGGAAATATCCAGTCTGTTTAGATATAACATAGTATTGCCAGCATTCAGTTTGAAAATTATACAGGTGATCGGACGAGCAAACGTAATTGCTGACATGTTGTCGAAACATGGACATGCAGAAAGATGGAGGCGTTCAGTGGCAGGATTAAACTGAATGAAATAAACTGGAGTTATTCATGCTTGCACGCTTAGATTCATTGTAATTTACGTTTGTATTGTTGTTTACCAGGAGAGCAAGAATAAATGATTTAAAAAGAGATGACAACTTTGTATATTGATAATTCATTTTATTAAAGGAGGAGGCGTGACGATGCTTTACCTTTTAATGGTCATTTTCCACAGTATATTTTTTTCTTGTAGAGACGCCGTAAAAGCAGTGGCACAGAATTTCCATCTAAAAGCGGCATAAGTAAATAACGTAGGAGGTTTTTCATTCATTAAAATCGTGGTGACAATGGAAAGGCAGTGACCAGCGCTCACAGACCTGATTTTCTCGTTTTGTTTCTTTAGCTGCAGCATCCAGGAGCTGCTTGGGGTCCCAGCAGGTTTGGCAGCTTCAATACATGATTCCAGCGCCTATTCTCTCGGGGATCTCTCTTGATGTTGTTTCCTCATGCACTGGAGAAACGCACACAAGAATCTGCGCTCGAAATTACCTTTCGCCAATGGTTTGTTTATTGTTTGTTACTGTATGAGAATAGTTAATTCGTAAAATTTACTGTCCCTCTTGGATGGTTTAGAGTTCCATTATTTTAGCGATTCCATGTTGTTCTTCACTTTATTGATATTTTAACTAAAGTGTTTAAAAAGATTATATTTCGCATCAGGTAGAGTGATTTGACGATTTTCAACAAGTCATAAACACCCACTTCACGGCTTATTTTACACTACAGAAAAAAATAATGTTGAGGCTACGCTTGTAACATATCTTGAGAAGGCTGCCAAATCCATAGCACTTGTACCTAATTGACTTCGGATGAACGTCTGTCATTGAGGAGTTATTGGAGGTGCTGGGTATGGTTTACCAGAGGTTTTGCTGTGAGCGATCTTCGAGATTTAGCGAGACCTGAGGATTGGGTGACCCACCTCTAGATGGAACATGGGGACTGTAGTTACAACATAAAAGTCTGTAAAATGAACAACAAACAGAGCAGAGGTTGCACAAATTGGGGAACTCTGAAGCAATGGAGTAATTCTAATTACAGAGATATCTCTGTCATAGCCACCCTGTATTTTCCAATTACAACTTCCAAAGCTACATTTAACCCAAGAGCAGATTGCGAGTGCACCCAGTTTGAACAAGGAACTAGTCACCTCCTTAACATGTCCTGCAACTTCAAACCAGGAGGACGAGAGCGCTGCCAGTACTTCAAAGGATCCCAGTTCCATTCAGCTTCCATCTAGCGGAAGTTAGGAGTATGTCACATATCCATCATCTGCCCATATGTCGACATCAGTGTCATCATTCAGTTTCGGAGGATGTATATGGTTGAAGAGGTGAAAACTATATTTTCTCCCTCAGCGGGGATCTGTTGCGTTTTTCCTAGTTTTCCCAGTGTAGCGGGATTCCCGATGGTGGACATGGCTGTGCGGTGCCCCCATTTGAATGGGGAATGGTAGAGGAACTAAAGGAACTCTCACTCCATTAATATTGCATTGCGAGCATGTACAGTACATCATGTTGTTGAATACCACTGTCCTGGCAGCAGACACAGCCTTTCCATTCAGACGCAGTTAGCTATTCCAGTTTTCGAGTCTGCACGTAGAAAGAAAAGATGCTGTTTTGGATAAAGGCACGTACCCCCTCACTCTTGATAGATGGCTGAAAACACACTGAGGTCTTAATTCGCCAATGCTCACCAACCACATTAAGTTAGCCCTTATGCGCTGAAAGAAATGGGGACTCAGTGAACATCAGTGAACAGACTTTCAGGGTGATGGAGCAACAATCCCAATGTCTGAAAGGATCAGAATGAACGCACCAGTGCATAATTGATCAATAAGACTTATAATCTCTCTTCTTATAGTCTTCAATTCTTCCTGAAGAAAATGAAAATGGTTATACAACACACAATATTCCACCTGCCTTACCATTGTCCATTCTCTTTAATGTCTGCACCAATTTGCAAACTCTACCTTTTCTTGAAAATGTAATTCCCTGCTTATTTTCGTGTCATCGCCAAATATGATTACACTACATTTATTCCACACCACGAAGTCATTGATATAGAGTGTAAATAGTTGAGGAACAAGCAATGGTCGCTTTTTGACTCCACTGTTTATATTCTGTCAAAAATGAGTAAGACTTTTTTTTATCCCATACGTCTGCTTCCTGTTGGTCAACAGTCCTCCCCAATTCTTGTGTAAGACATTCCAAGGGCTGATTTAGAATGAGGACCATCGATTGGCAATTTAGACCCTCGAAATTACTCATTCATTTAATGCAGACATGGCCGATGTTATTTCGGCCACTGTTCCACTTTTCTGTCTGCTCTCCATGTCGTGTCATTTACTCAATGTCCCAGCATCTATTGCACTCCAGTGCAGTGAATTACTCGATTCGCAACCATTTGAAAGAAGTAAGTTCTCTCCAGCTCTGCATTAAATCTGCACTGCCTTACTCTACATGTCTGTTGTCTTGTTTAATATTGGCCCATATCAGGAAATATCCACTCCACATTTACATTGATAATCGCCATTAGCATCTCACAACCCCAATAACATATCTTCTCATTCATCTACACTCCAGAGAGCACAGACCTGAACTGCTCAATCTCTCTTCATAAGACAATCTCCTCATCTCTGAAATCAATTCAGTGAAACACTTCTGAACTGCTTCCAGTGCAACTGTGTCCCTCCTGCAGTCAAGGCAATAAAACTGTGCCTGACTCCAATTGCTGTTTCACTAATGCCTGGCATAGTTACGCTTATTCTACCCCATTTGCATACTCTATTCTTTAACAAGCAAATGCTGAAATTGGACTTACCTTTGTCATTTCATGGGTACCCGAGGTCACCCGGATCCCTCAGCATATAAGCACTCTGAAGTTTCTCTCTATTCAAACAACAAATTGCCTTTCGATTACTGTGGGAAATTTAACTGCCAAATGTTTAGATTAGATTACTAACAGTGTAGAAACAGGCCCTTTGGCCCAACAAGTCCTCACCGACCCACCGAAGTGCAACTCACCAGATCCATTCCCTTACATTTTCCCCTTCACCCAACACTACGGTCAATTTAGCATGGCCAATTCACCAAAGCTGTACATTTTTGCATTGTGGGAGGAAACCGCAGCACCCGGAGGAAAC
The DNA here is from genome assembly GCF_047496795.1 of Chiloscyllium punctatum. Lineage (NCBI taxonomy): Eukaryota > Metazoa > Chordata > Chondrichthyes > Orectolobiformes > Hemiscylliidae > Chiloscyllium > Chiloscyllium punctatum. The sequence goes on from NW_027310047.1 coordinate 218,951, forward strand.
CCACGCAGACCCGTGGAGAATGGGCAAAATTGCACACATGGAGTCGCTTGAGGCAGGAATGGAAGCCGGGTTTCTGGCGATGTGAGGCAGCGTTCGTTCATTTGTCTGAACTATTTACGTCCATTTGTAAGCATTTTATATCTTCAAGCGTCAACCTATTTTCCCACCTATTGTAGTTTCATCGGAAATTCTAACTCAGCATCCAAGTTATATATTTGATTGCAAGTAATTGGGGCCCGTGATCTGACATCTATGCCAGCCCAAAATTTGCCAACCATGAAACGATCCATTTATTCCATCTTTCTGAAATGTGTTGTTTTGACTCAGCCTTTATCCGGGCGAATGAATTCCCTTAAACTCCATGTGCACTTACTTTCTCATTTAACCCGTTGTTCAGCACTTTATTCAATGCCTTCCAGAAGTTCAGGTACTTCACATCTCCAGGCTCTCTATTATCTAATTCCTTGGCACGTCTTTACAGAACTCAAGCATATAAATCTGTCTGTGATATATTCTGGGTGACCTTGGAAATCTACTTTTATTTATTCATTAGAAATGAATTATAATCATGTGCCTTTAACTCAAACAATTTGCCCAAAACTCTCTATTCACTAATGAAGACACATCCTTTTCTACAACGTCAACGTTTCCTTTCAATTCCTGGGGAACAGGCAAAAGGCATCAGATATCTGTTCCGATTACTTTATTAGATACATGATTGGCTGAGTGGGCTCATTCTGTTTCTGGTTTACAAACTTGATGAGCTAAATGTTTGTCTGGTGTCTCAATATTATTGTCTAAATGGCAGGTTTGTCCTGAGTAAGACATCAAGGCCTTCGCTTCCTACTCCTGATGATGCGTCAGAGGATTTGGGCTGATGCAATCGATCTGTTACTATGTAGCAGTTCAAAGTTCTGAAGGGTACGCGTCTGAACCAACTTAACAGGTTCAAGATACTAAACGGTGTCCTCCTGTATCCCTGAAATGGGATTGACGGATGATTGTTCTCCTGCAATTCCCATACAGTAGACACGTGTCAACGCGATCTCCAACTTCCCCATTAAAAGACTCAAAAAGTTTTCTATCCTTCTCCAATTCCACTACAACAGGCTCAAATGGCTGAATGTGGTCCTCTTCTTCCAGGGTATCAATCTCTTCCAGTTATATTGTTATAGACTTGAGGAGGCTGAATGGAGAAATCATGTTGCTTTGTCACAACAATTTATCTCCTTCCTCAAAACGCTTTCATATATCCAGCTGAATCTATTTCTTTCCAGTAATGCCATATTCTGCATCTGATTTTAATGCGTTTCCCTCTGCAACTCTCTCTAACCATAATTCAGAGCTCTGTTGTGTCATGAATACCAGGCTTATCCAATTTCAGAACAACAGGATTTGTGCACCTTGTGTCATCGTTCACTTTTTGGTGTATGGTGCTTCGTGTTGGACAGGGCTTTTGAGCAGCTTTGGTACGCGTCGTTGAAAGTTGTTCAAGAACAAAAGTGGCTGTAGGACCGAGGCAAGTTTGGCAGCATCTGAGGAGTAAAAGCAGAGTTAATACGTTTGGCCCAGTGAATTAGCTTCAATGCTTCTAGTTTCGCCTGCAATTTTAATTTTTGACACAGAATTCCAGTATCCACAGGCGTTAGCTTTATTGAAATTGTGTCCTCTTCTCTTCACGAAAAATCATCAAGTCTGGCAACATCTTCGGAGTCAGAGAAATAGAGTTAGCTATTAAGGTCCAGCGTGAGTCTACTTCAGAACTGTAAATGTTTGAAAGTGTGCTTTTTAATTCCTTGTCAGCAGCGGAGCCGTAGTGACAGGAAACAGAGCACCAGGACGTGAAATGCAAAAGACATGATCTTTCTATTGTGGGTGAAAGAGAAACACAACTAAAATAGGTGTAAATTGAGATATGAATTTGGGGAATAGATGCTCTCAGGATGCAGGTTTGCTTGCTGAGCTGGAACGTTCATTTCCAGTAGTTTCCTCACGCTATTCGTAACAGCTTCAGTGGGCCTCAGGTGAAGTACTGCTGATAAATCCTGCTTTCTCTTTATATGTTTGGCTTTCTTGGGATTATTGATGTCATTTCTTCTGGTGATGCATGTTCCGAAATAAGGTAGGTGAGCTTACAGCATAGATAGGTACCTTGGACTTCGATGTTGTCGCCATTTCAGAGACATGGGTAAAGCAGGCTGAGAAATTGATGTTGCAGGTTTCAGGGTTTCGAGCTTTCTTTCTGAACAGGCAAGGCGGTAAAAGAGGGGTAGGCGTGGCCGTATTAGTTCAATATAGTATAACGGTGGCTGAGAGAATGTTTGATGAGAGTTCGTCTTCTGGGATAGTGTGGGCTGAGGTTTGAAACAGGAGAGGAGAGGTCACACTGTTTGGTGTTTCTTATAGGACTCCGCAGTGTTCCAGGGAGTTGGAAGAGATGATTAGTAAAATTATTCTAAGTAGGAGTGAAGGGAATAGGGTGTTCAATATGGGGGCCTTTAACTTCTCCAACATTGACTGGAAATTTTATAGCTATAGTCTGTCGGATGCATCAGTTTTTGTCCAATGTGTCGAAGGGCCGACAAGAGGGGAGGCCACATTGGATCTGGTGCTTGGTAATGAACCAGGCCAGGTGTTTCATTTAGTTGTAGGTCAGCACTTTGGAAAAAGTGACCATAATCCAGATACGTTTATTTCTGCGATGGAAAGGCATCGGTACATGCCACAGGTCAAGATTTATCGATGGGGCAAGGGCAAATATAATCTGATTCGGCAAAAATTGGGATGCATAGAATGGGGTAACAAAATACAGGGGATGCAGAAAGTGGAAATGTGGAGCTGATTTAAGTAACGGATATTGCGTGTCCTTGTTAGGTATGACCCAGTCAGGCAGGGAGGAAGCGATAAGGTAAGGGAACCGTGGTTTAATACAGAAATTGCATCTCTTCCTCCGAAGAAGAAGGAGGCTTCTGAGGCAAAATGGTTCAGATGAGGCGATGGAGAGTTACAGATCAGCTAGGAAGGATTTAAAAAGAGAGTTAAGAAGAGCAAAGAGAGGACACCAGCAGCCTTTCGCAAATAGAATAAAGGAGAACCCGAAAGCTTTCTGTAGGTATGTGAGGAGTAAATGAATGACGAGAGTAGGAATAAGGCCAGTCAAAGACAGAAGTGAAAAGTTGAGTGTGGACCCGGTAGAGATTGGAGAGGTGCTAAACGAACATTTCTCATTGGTGTTCACTCACGAAAAGGAGAATATTGTAGTGGAGAAGAATGAGGTACGAGATATTAGACTAGAAAATATCGAGAATAATTCGGCACAGGTGTTATCAATTTTCGAAGGAGTGGAAGTAGACAAGTTCCCTGGGCCGGATGGGATTTATCAGAGGATTGTCTGGGAAGCTGTGGTGGAGATAACAGAGCCGTTAGCTTTGATATTTCAGTCATCGTTTTTCTAAAGCATAAGTACCTGAGCACTGGAGGATTGCAAATGTTGTGCCCTTGTTTAAGGAGGGCAGCAGAGATGACCCAGGTAATTACAGACCAGTGACCCTTACCTCTGCTGTAGGAAAGGTTTTGGAAAGTATTATACGAGATAAAATTTATAATCATCTAGCAAGCAACAATTTGATTTCATCTTGTCACTATGATTTCGTCAAGGGCAGGCTGTGTCTCAAAAACATCATTGAATTCTTTGAGAACGTGAGCAAGCATGTAGATGAGGGTAGGGCAGTTGTCATGGTATGCGTGGACTTCAGTGAGGCCTTTGAGAAGGTTCCACGTGGTAGGCTGATGGAGAGAATGCAGAGACATGGAATTGAGGGTGATTTAGCAGTTTGGATTCGAAACTGGCTTTCTGGAAGAAGGCAGCGTGTGGCGGTTGATAGAACGTATTTAATCTGGCGTCCAGTTACTCGTGGTTTGTCACAAGGATCTGTTTTGGGACCACTGCTGTTTGTCATTTTTAGAAATTACTGAGACGTAGGCATAGGTGGATGGATTAGTAAATCAACAGACGACAATAAAGTCGGTGGAGGTTTGGATAGTTGGGGACAATGTTACAGGTTGCAGGGAGACTTTGATAAACTGGAGAATTGGGCTGAGAGCTGGCAAATGGAGGTCAATGCACCTAAATGTGAGGTGATGCACTTTGAGAAAAATAACAGGTATGCAGAGTGCTGGGTCAATGGAAAGACTCTTGGCAGTGTGGATGTGCAGAGGGATCTTGGAGTCCATGTGCATAGATCCCTGAAAGTTGCCACCCAGGTGGATAGTGGTGTGAAGAAGGCATACGGTGCGTTATGTTTCATTGGTAGAGGGATTGAGTTCCGAAACCGCAATATCATGCTGCAACTATACAAAATGCTAATGCGGCCACATTTGGAATATTGTGTACAATACTGTTCGCTCCGTTACAGGAAGCGTGTGGAAACACTGGAAAAGGTGCAGAGATGATTTAGCAGGATATTGCCTGTTCTGGACGGAAGGTCTTAGGTGGACAGGCTGAGACACTTGGGTCTGTTCTCATTGGAAAGAAGAAGGCTAACACGGGATTTGAGACAGACATACAAGATGATCAGTGGATAAGATAGGGTAGACAGTGAAAGACGTTTTACTAGGATGATGGAGTCAGCGCGTATGAGAGGGCAGAACTACCAATTGAGGGGTGCTAGATTTAAGACAGATGTCAGAGGCAGGTTCTTTACGCAGAGAGTGGTAAAGGTGTGGAATGCTCTACCTGCTAATGTCGTCAACTCAGCCACAATATGGAGATTTAAACAATCCTTAGATAAGCACATGGATGATTTTGGGATAGTGTAGGGGGACCTGCTGAGAATAGTTCACAGTTCGGCGCAACATCGAGAGCCCAAGTGCCTGTACTGAGCTGTATTGTTCTATGTTCTATGAGAAATCACTTGCCCTTCCTTCACTCAGGAGGTGGTAGATGGGGGCTAACTCGATGTGTTTGTTGGTAGAGTTCCGGTTGGTATGCCATACTTCTCTAAATCGTCGTGCGTATTTTTGTTTGGCTTGTCCAAGAATGGATGCGTTGTCCCAGTCGCAGTGGTGTTCTTCCTCATCCATATGTATGGATACGGATGAGACAGGGTCACGTCTTCTTGTGGCTAGTTGGTGTTCCTATATCCTGCTGGCTGGTTTTCTCACTGTTTGTCCAATGTAGTGTTTGTTGCAGTCTTTGCAAGTTTTATTTAAATGACATCAGTTTTGCTTGTTGTTTGTATAGGGTCTTTCAAGTTCATTTGCTGCTGTTTTAGTGTGCTGGTGCGTTTGCTAGCTACCGTGTTGACAAGCTGTCTGAGTTGTCTGGTCGTCATTAGCGTGGTAACCTTGATGTAGGGGTGAATGGCTAGGGTTTCTGGACGTGTTTTGTCTGCTTGTTTGGGTTTGTTGCTGAGAAATCGGCAGACTGTATTCATTGGTAACCCATTCTTTTTGGATAAATGTTATAGATGATTTTCCTCTGTTCTGCGGAGTTCCTCTGCGCTTCAGTGTGTGTTGGGTCGTTGAAATACTGTTCTGATGCAACTTCGTTTGCGGATGTTGGGATGATTGCTTCTGTCGTTCAATATTTGTTCCGTCTGTATTGTCTTTCTGTAGATGCTGTTCGAAATTCCCCATTGGCTGTTCGCTCTACTATGACACCTCGGAATGGAAGTTTGTGTTAAGTGAACTTTATGCCAGTGAGCGTATTGTTGATGGTCTTGAAGGTTTCCTATCATTTGTTTCGTTTAGTGATCACGAAGGTGTCATCCACGTAGCTGACCCAAAGTTTGGGTTGAATGTTTGGCGGAGCTATTTGTTCTCGTTTCTGCATTATTGCCTCTGCTAAGAACCCTGATATCGGTGTTCCCATGGGTATTCCGTTGGTTTGTCTGTCGACTGCGTCGTTGAAGATGAAGTGCGTGGTAATGCATAGGTCCCTGAGCTTGATGATACTGTCGTTTTTGATGAAGTTAGTGGTATTTGCTGACTGCGTCTTTGGGTATTCTAATACTCTAGTCAGTGGCCAGGTTAATGTTGATTGTTGTAAACAGGGCTGTTACATCAAACAAGCCAATTATTTCATCCTCTTCCATCTTAGTGCCTTTTATGGTCTTTGGAACATCTTCGTTGGAGTAGATGGAGTGACGTGTGTCTTTGACTGAGTGTTTTAGTCTTTAGCGGAGCTCCTTTGGCAACCTGTATGTTGGTGTTCCAGGTCGAGAGACTGTGGCTCTTAACGGGGCTCCTGGTTTGTAAATTATCGTAATCCGTATGAGCGTGGTGTGTTGGATCTAACTGGTTTTATTTTTTAAAAGTCGATCTTATTTATTTCTCCAGACGTCTGACGTTTGTTTGAGTAGGGTAGCGCTTCGGTTCACTAATTGTTTGTTCGGGTCTATCGCAACTTGTTCTTAAGTATTGGTATCTGTAGGTAGTGTGATCGCTTTTTCAATGTAGTCTCTTCGATATAGAATGACTGTCTAGCGTCTTTTGTCTGCAGGTAGGATAACAATGTATTTTACCTTTTTTAAGTCTTTCCAGTGCTTTCCATTCTTGTTATTGAGTGTGTTTCCTTCCATTTATTTCAGTTTAATGTTGATGCGACTACTGGTCTGATGGATTTCTGGGGTTCTTCTGTGAGTTGTTTGTCTTTTAATATTTTTTGTTTTTTTGTTTCTAATGCCGCTAAGAAATCTTTCTTGTCCACATCCTGGCAGTTGCAATTTAATCCACTTACTGTGACGGCTTTTTCAGTGTCTGTTAAAGGTCGGTCAGATCAGATTTTTTCCCATCCTTCCCTGTTGTCAGTGAAGTAGCATTGTTACTTTATGTAAGATTGTCTGTTTTTTTCCTGCAGGTCAAGTCGATTTTTTAAAATTAATTTCTGTGTTTGTTGCTTTCTAATATATATGGCTTTTTGTACTGTGTCTGTCAATTCATGCCTGTTGCATAAATCAGCAAAGAGTTTCAGTACAAAGTTTCCCAGTTGTATTCCCCGATCTTCTCTATTAAATCCAATACAAACAAGAAATAGTTACCGGGAGAGCAGGCAGGACAATCGTCTGAAAACGGATCACAGTCATAATAGGACCAGGCTGGGAAGCTATGGAATTGAACATTACTTCCTTCAGGCTTTAACGTACCAACGTGTAAAGTCACGTTTTGCTAGAGCTTTGGTTGTCCTTCATTGGAACATTGTTCAGCCGCGGACCGAAATGTTGGTATGAGAACAAGGTAGCTTATTGAAATGGGAATCAATGAGAAGGACAGGGTTGCTCAGAAAGAAAGAGTGCAGGTGTTACTCGAAGCAAGTTTTGTTTGTCTTCCCCATTGTAAAGAAGATGACATTGTGTGCAGCAATGACAAGTGACTGGATTGAAAGTGTACAACTGAAATATTGCTTCATCTGGACGATTTGTTTGGGGCCTTGGACAGTGAGGAAGGAAGAGATGAAGGGGCACGAGTTTCAGATTCCTGAATTGCATGGAAACTTACCATTGGTGAGTTGCAAGGTTCAGGATGATGGAGGGTATCAGAAAGGCAATGGTTCTAGTGAAATGCTGACAGTGATCGGGAGGGGAAGCAGGGTTTCAAGGTGTTGTCCTGCTGGAGTTGATGGAAGTGGCGGAGGATGACTCTGTGAATGTGCACTGCAGTGTAGTGGCAAATGAGGACAAGGGGATCTCTATCTTTTTTGGGGGAACGAGGGGAATGTGCAGGACTGAAGAGTGGGTGATGTGTCAGTCACATCTGAAGGCTCAGTCCACTCGTTTTGGCGGGATTTCTCATTGACAGAAAAGAAGATGTTGTCGGAAGCTTCCCAGTGGAATGTGGCATCATCTACCAGAAACAAAAAAGAGAGAGAAAGTGGAAAAATTCAGTCACTCCATGTAGGTTTGCTCGCTGAGCAGGGAGGTTCATTTACAGACAGTTCGTCACCCTACTAGGTAGCATCTTCAGTGCGACTCAGGAGAAGCAGTGCACATGATTCAATCTCACAAACCCACCAACATGCAAAAACCGCAGCTAATGAACTTGAAACACCATATACAGACAACAAGCAAAACCACTCAATATGATACCTAGTGGGGCGACGAAACAGTTGGAAATAACCACCCAGCTCACCGACAATACCGACATCCAAAAGATTAACCTGAGCTACAAATCTTCTCAAAACTCACTCAATTCTGTCAATCTCAGCTGATCACGTGTTCCTTAATGCAAATGATTGACAACAAACCGACATCTAAACTGCAGCTTTCTGTCTTACATCTCGTCTAAATTAGAATGTGTAAATAAATCCAGGGGAAGCTCAGGGGCTGTACATGTGCACACACTCAAGCAGATATTTCATTCTGCTCAGGAATGATTGGTGGTTTTCAAAAAGAAGGGTTGGAAACGAAGATGAACCATCCATGGTTCATGAAGGCTGTCATGTTATCTTCTCAATCACAAACTGGTGTGTACTAGGGTAGGCCAGACAGGGGATTTTTATTTTAGGAATGAGAAGCATACGATATATTTGACAAAAAGGAAGAAAATATATCGTGAAAGAAAACTGAGAGGAAATGATCAAAAGCCCGCAGGAGTTTTTCTGTACCTTTAAAAGGTAATTAACGATGAGTGTATGACACTTGGAAAAACAAATTGAGGATAGTAGATATGGGACACCCGCAAAAAGAGACCGGAGGATTGCAAAGGGAACAAGCAAATAATTTAAACCCGTGTCCTACACTCTTCCTCGCAGGGGGAAGCACTATACGTATTTCAGAGATAAATAATGAGCAAAGAACGAAGAAAGTCACAGCCCAGGAACAGACCCTTCGGGCACAAGCCTGTGCCACTCCAGCTCCTCTATCTAAACCTGCCAGCTCTTTCCTTTTACTCCTTGCAATTCATGTATCTGTCCAGATAAATCATAAATGACACTATTGTTTCCGCCTCTCAAACCTACTCTGGCAACGTGTTCCAGCAACCTACGACTCACTGCATAAACAGCTTTCCAGACATATCTCCCCTAAACCTTTCCACTCTCAATTTGAACTCGTGACCCCTACAAATTGAGTTCCATAGTCTGGGAAAAAGTTTATTGATATTCACACTTTGAATAGCTCTCATCATTTTATTGACCTCAATCAGGTCTCCCCTCCAACTCCGTCTTCTGCATGAAAATAATCCGAATCCTTTTAACCTCTCTTCATAGCTAACGTACACCATATAAGGCACGATCTTGGTGAAGCTGCTCTGCAGCCTTTCCAAATGCAGCCGAACTAACGTCCTATACAACTGGAACATGACCTGCCAACTATTGTACTCAATGCCCCGTCAAATAAGGAAAGCATGCCAAATGCCTTCGTGACCTCTTTATTGACCTGCGTTTCCACATTCAGGAAACAATGGGCCTGCATACCCAGATCCCTCTCTGCGTCAATTTTCGCCAAGACATTTCAAATTTACTGTATACATCGCACTTGAAAAGATCTTCCAAAATGCATTAAAAAATTTTTGACTGGAATGAAATCTATCTGCCATTTCTCTGTCCGTCACTACAATCTGTCTATATTCTGCTGTATTTCCTGACAGTCCCCTTCACTACCTTCTGCTCCATCAATCTTTGTATCATCTGCGAATTTGCTAATCAGGCAAGCGATTCCTTCCTCCAAGTCATATTTATCTCAAGCAACAGTTGTGCCAGCATGGATCCCTGTGAAACACCACTGGTGACAGGTCTCCATTTTGAGAAACTCCCTTCCACTACACTCTCTGTCTCCTGTTGACCAGGGGGCTGATGGTGTTTGGCAACGTTGCAAAATATCGCGAGACACTGCAGCATGTGGACAGGGTCCTGTGAGGGATCCCTGTGACACCTGGAGATGCCTTTGGTTCATTGGTGAATTTTATCAATTTTGCAGCACTCCCCTCATGATCAGTCCCCTTGGGACCATCAGTACGGTGCCCTGTGAAGGGGTCAACGTAATGGTTGTCCACTGTTTCTTTTAGAATACTGTTTGCCGGTGATGCAGTTGTAGCCAGAGCATCTCCTACTTTGTTCTTGAAGTTCACGTAATAACCATGCCTTTCCTGAGTAGTCTTGTTCATTTTTCGCCCCGGGTCGTTCTCACCACATGGTTGGAGTTGCCCAGTTCCCACAACTGAAATGTCCCTGCAGAGGGTGGATGTCCGTGCTCCCATGGCGTCCTGGACGCCTTGGATTGATTTGCAAGTGCTGTCGTTAGGTTTTCCAGGTAAAAACCAAGAGAGAGCGCGCTCAGAGAACACAGAGGCAGTGGGTGATTAACAGGTGAAGGCATGAATGGAAATCAAGTGTGTTGTCGCTGACCGCAAAGTCATCAAACATTTAACCGCTGAAGAAACACAGCCAGAGGGGACAGCCGAAATTAAAAAGTCAAGCACTCAGTAACCGGGGAGCAAGCAGACCCAAAACAAACACTTAGAAATAATAGGGCAGGGTAGCACAGATACAACCCCAGTAATTTTCTTTTAAGTGGAAGATTTACCACTAATAAAGTGAACATTTGATATGCAATCTCTCCAACTATATCGCCACACGTTCTCTGCCCGACCATCTTTCCACTGGTGAGGTTAGTTTCGTCACAGAAGGCCTGGCTCATGGCGATTTACGCATGTACAAAATTGCTGTTTCTTATAAAATGTAGGTAATGAAATTAAAAGGAAACCTGACTACCTCCCCAGGCCAAGTCAAAGGCTGCTCAATTCCCGGCTGCCAATTCGTTAAATTTAATTTATTTGCACACCAGACTACCTCCAGAGGCCAAGTTAGTTAACAGCTTTTGGAGCCCAAATTTTTACGTCCACAGGCTGACTCTATGCACAATTCAGAATTGCCGCAGCAGCTGACTGCCAAATTGTTAAAATTTGGTGATTACTTTTTTGCTTACCAGACTACCTCCACATGGCAAGTCGTGCTAGCTGAGGCCAATTCGCCGCAGTTACGAGATCACAAGTGTGATCATCTTTCGCAGTCGTCCTGACTCTTAGTCTGACATGTTGGGGCAGTGCTGGCCTCCAGTTCCGAATTGGGCTAAATTTAAAAGGTCAGCTTCCCTGAGAGACGAAAAGGGCCTGCCGACTAACGCCAAACTGTCGGAGAAATTTGCCCAATAAATTAGAGAACCCAAAGCACGGTTGGAAGTGAAGTTGACAAAAGTTTATTATTACAGCAATATCGTGGAAGAGAAATTGACTAAGCTGAAACAGCACAGACAGTCTGTCCAGGGAGCCAAAAATGACCCTTCCTCGAGCTGAGGAAGAAGCCAGTTTTAATAATAATCTTAGACAACAGGATTAATCAGGAATGGGGAATGTACAATGTAACTGGAAATAGAGTAATCTAGCTGCAATGATGCTAATCGGAATACATTTATTGGATGAACATCTTGATTCTCGATACAATGTAAGATCCTGATAGTATCAATGGGTCAAGAGACTCCAATCCCCTTGGCAGGTAAGTGCTAATGTCTCTTATGAAGCAGTAGAAGTCTTCCATTTTCCGGGCCTTGCAGCAATGCTATTGGTGGTGCCTCTCTCGAAAAAGTATTCTTTGTGTGGCTTTAGTATTGCTGGGTGTTGAAACGGCCCTCAGGGCTTTGGAATAGCTGTGTTGTTGCGTTATTGTTCGTGGGTGCAGGGACGTATTACCCTTATCTGCGAGTGTTGTCTAGTTTCGCTTATCAGTCTGCTTGGTGCCTGCTGAGGCATTCTGATTGTTTCGCTGTTAAGTTTGGCCAAGTTTGCTTTGCTACGTTCTGTGTGGACCTATTATGGGTTGGCGGTTTGGCAGATCGTTTCCCACAATTTTCTATGCACAATATTACACAGCACATTTTATACGTGAAAATAGCTGGAACATTTATACTAGACATTCCTCAGAACTTCCTCGACCTGACATTCCCAGAACATTCGCTATCCGACATTCTGCATTATATATTACACTCGACGCGCCTCGGAACATACTGCAGCCAACAATGACCGAAATATTGGATGCCCGACATTCTCAGAACATTCTCTCAGCAACATTCCCCAGAACATTCTGTACCGTACACATCACGGAGCATTCTTTACCTGACAATCCCCAGGAAATTATGTACCCTAGATTCCCCGGGCCATAATTTACGTGAGATTTCTGAAACATTCCAAAAGCGACCTTCACCTGAACGTTTTATGGCTGAAAACCTCGGATTATTCTGTATGTGCCACTCCCCGGGACTTTCTGTCAGCGACCTTTCCGGAATAGTCTGTAACTGCTATTCCTCAGAACATTCTGTACGTACATTCCCTGGAACATTCTAAACGAGTCACTTACGGCCACATTTTAGAAAAATTACAGAAGATTCTGTAACCGATTTTCCCTTGAGAATTCTACACCAGAAATTCTCTGGGATATTCTATAACCAACATTACCCCAAAACTTCTGCATCTAACATTCCTGGCACATTATTTTCTGACAACCCTCGGAACAGCCAAAACCCGACAGACCTGGGAACATGAGGTATCAAAACTCTGGGAAAATTCTCTAACTGACGCTCCCCAGAGCATTCTGTACCCGACATTCTCCAAGACTTTTCGGTGTGTTCTGCACCCAACGCTCTCAGAATCATATTGCACGTGCAATTTCCAGAACATTCCCTACCCGACACATCCTCATATATTCTGCACCTGACCATGCCTGTGGAATTCGTAATCGAAATTCCCCAGCACATTCTGTGCAATACATTCCCCAGAAAGTTCTGTACTTGTCTTTCCCTGAAATATTCTGGCCACCACACTCCCTTGTGCAGTCGGTACCTGACATTGCCTGTCACATGTTACACCAGATTTTCCCAATATATTCGGTAACAGATATTGGCCCGAATTTTGGATACACAACATGCCTCAGAACATTGTAAACGCGACATTCCCGGGAGCATTCGACATCATAATTCCCCGGAACATTCGACACTGAAAATTCCTGGAAGATTCTGACACGGACAATCCCCTGGCTATGTCTGGAACACCCTTTTCCTGATATTTCCAGAACATTCTCTTCCTCTTATTTGCCAGAACATTCTGGAGGTTACAGCTCCCAGAACATTATATACCCGACATCGCTGAAGTATTCTGTGAAGGACATTTCTCCCAACGTTCAATTTCAGATCATGCCTGTGACATTCCATTCCCTTAATCCCAGAGACATTGTATTCCTGCCCATGTTGGAACTTTCTGCAACCGACATTACTCAGAATATTGTACACACAACGCGCCACAGAACATTATATACCTGACATTCCCCTGTACATTCTCTACCCGACATTTATCGCAACATTCTGTAACTGAAACTTCCCAGAACATTGTGTATGCAACATTCTCGATATTCTGTAACGGACATATCCCTGAACATTTTATAACGACATTCGTTGGAGCATTCTATTCCTGATACATCCCAGAGCATTTTATCCCTGACATTTTGGGAATATCCAACATCCGCAATGCCAGTGAATATTATATACACTACATTGCTGGACTTTTCTGTGATGGACATTCCCTGATCATTCAGTGACAGACATTGTCCTTAACATTCTATTCTCAACAGTGCGTAGCACATTGTATTGACGACCAGCCCAAAGCTTTCTGCAACCGACGTTACCCAGAACATTTTATTTACAATACTCCATAAAACATTCTATATACTGTACACACACAGAGATGGACAGACACTCAGACTGTCTCTCATACACTCACGCATACATTCCTACACACACCCTCTCACAGACTTAAACTCGTTTGCAGTCTCACACATGCACACAACCTCTCACAGACAGTCATAACACCCCCACCACGCCCCCCGCCCCACATGCATACAGACATACGTTTGTGGTGTGAATTTGTACTGACAAAATTACATTTGATTTTCCTCAAAAACTGCATGAATCCAAGTAAGATACGAAAATCCGTTTCTGTTCGATCAGAATCAGTCTGACCATTTCGGCTCAGACAGCCTCACAGGCAGTAAACACCTTCAATACCTTATTTGAGCCAACATGACACTAATTGTCAAATAGTACTTCAGAATGTAACTTGAGATAAAAAGATTTTGTGATTTAGTTATGAACGACCTGACACCAACATCGTCATTCTAAAAGATAAGAGACTGGGCAAACAATTCCGATCTTTTACAGCATTTCATTTCATTTACATCACACTGGAAACTTTTGCTATAAATTCTGTGCCTTCACAATCTTATCCTCCACGATCACCTGATGAAGGAGCAGCGCTCCAAAAGCTCGTGCTTCCGAATGAACCTATTGGACAATTACCTGATTTTCTGTGATTTTATCCTTGTAAACACTAGTCCAACACCAGCGTCTCCAAATCATATATTCCTGGTACATTCCATAACCAATCGTCCCCAACACTTTATGGACCTGACATTCTGCAGAATATGGCATACCTTATATTCTGTGGAGCATTCGCTATGCGTCATTCCCCTCTATATTTTCTCCCTGACATTACCCAGAATACTCTTTACCAGACATTCCCATGAACATAATGAAACAGTATTTCCCAAAACAGTATGTACCTAGAACATTGTAAACCTGACACTGCCCATATAATTCTATACCAGTCATTCCCAAGAACATGCCACACTCAATATTCCATAGGAGACACTCTTCCTGTCATTCTCAAGAAAATTCATTGACCGACATTCAAGGAAAATTCTGCACCCGAAACTCTCCAGATAATTCTGTACCCGACATTCGCCGAATCATTCTATGCCCTAAAATCCCCACACCATTCTATATCGATATTCCCCAAAGCATTCAATGCCAGATATTCCAGCGACATTACATAACTGATATTCTCCAGAACTTTATGTACCCAAAATTCTAGAGAACATTGCAGACCTTATACTTCCTCGAAGAACCTTGATTCGTTATTCCACTGTATATTATATAGTTGACACCCCCGAACATTCTCGAGCCGACTTCGTCCAGAACATTCTGGACCCGACATCCTGAGAACATTCTCCAACCGACATTCCCGATGCTATATCTGACAGTTGCCGGAACATTGTGTTCATGACATTCCGCAAAAAAAGATTACTGACAAACATTTCCCGAGAATATTCTGTTCCTGAAGCTCCCCAGTGCAATCTGTACCCGACCTTCCCTGGCTCAGTCTATACCTGGCAATCCCCAGTATATTGAATACCGACATTGCCGAGAATGATCTATTCTAGATATTTTGTGCATATTCTATAACCATGCTTCCTCGGATCATTCTGGATCGAATCTCCCCAGGATCATTCTGTTACCGAAAATCCCACAACATTCTATACCATCATTCTGCAGAACATTTGTTTTCAGATATTCGCGGGACATTCTGTAACCTAGCCTCCCCAGTACTTTGTGCACTCGACATTCCACAGAATACTGCATAGTCGATACTCCCTAGAAAATCCTACATGCGTCTTTTCCATGCATATGCTATACCCCGCATTGCACAGAACATTCTGTGCCCGACATTCTTGAAGCATTCTGTTACAGACATTTCCGGTGCATACTGCATCCGGCATTCAACAGAACATTCTAGATTGACATTGCCCCGAAAATTCAATACACGACATTCCCCTGGATATTCTATACACCACATTCCCGGTACATTCCGTAATTTCTGCTTAACATGTTCTGCCCTTCATTCTTCTGGATAGTGTCGACCCAACACTCGCCAGAATATTCATTCCCTGACAATCCCCAGGACAGTTTGTCTCCAATGCTGCCGGGAATATTCTGGATCCATTGTTTTCTGGAAAAGTCTGTAATGGCATTGCCGGAATATTCTGTTGCCAACATTCCCAGAAAATCAGATGCTCAACATAATCCATTAGATTCTATGCCCGATTTTGCATGAACATTCTGTAATGAATATTCTGTTGGACATTCCGGGAAGATATCCACAGTCTTATTCTATATCTGACATTCCAAGCGCATTCTATAACCAACATTGCACAGAAAACGCTCTGAATGACATTCCCCGTACATTCTCAACCGAACTTTACACGAAGGTTCTTTTCGCAGCATGCACGAGAAAATTCTAAACCTGATACCACCCTGAATATTCCACTCCAGTCATTACCTTTAGCATTCTTAATTCGACATTCCCCAGAACATTCTAGACACCATATTCCCCGGAACAATCTGTACCCTATACTCCCAGGAACACTCTGTTACTGGGATTCGTTGGAACATTCTGTACAGCATATGCTCCAGAACATTTTTTGCGTAACACACTCTGAACGATCCTGTGCCTGACATCCCCAGAACTTTGAGGAGAAAGTGAGGACTGCAGATGCTGGAGATCAGAGCTGAAAATGTGTTGCTGGAAAAGCGCCAGCAAGTCAGGCAGCATCCAAGGAGCAGGAGAATCGACGTTTCGGGCATCCTGAAGAAGGGCTAATGCCCGCAACGTCAATTCTCCTCTTCCTTGGATGCTGCCTGACCTGCTGCGCTTTTCCAGCAACACATTTTCAGCTTTCATCCCCAGAACTTTCTCTACCTGACATACTCGAGAATATTCTTCACTCGAAATTTTCCGGAAAATTCTTTACTCGAAATTCCACGGAATATTCTGTACAATTATTTCCCTGAGGCATTCTGCAACAGACATTCCCTGGAGCACTCTATATTCAACATTCCCGGAAGATTCTAAACCCAACTTTCCCCGGAATATTCTTTACAGGACATCCCCAGAAAGTTCTGTATTCGACGATCTACCGGAAAATTCTTTTCCCAACACTCGCTGGAACTTTCCGCAACTGATAGTCGGTGATACTCTCTAGAATATTCTGCAATCAACATGTCCCAGATGATTCAGTACCCAACATTTTCCAGAACAATCTATTCCCAGCAATCGCTGGAATGATGTGTAACTGAGAGTTGCTAAAACATTCTACTTCCAACATTCTCCAGAACATTCCACAATCACCATCCCTCAGAACGTTATGTATCAGACATGTCCCGGAATATTCTATTCCCAACACTTGTCAGAACATTGTGTAACACATAGTCATTAAATCATTCTACACCAGACATCCCCCACACAGTCTGCAACGATCATTCACCAGAAATTTCAGTACGTGACATTCCCGGGAACATTCCGTACCCGACATTCCATGGAACATTCTGCACCGACAATACCTAGAACGTAATCTGCCCGACATTCCTGCACATTCTGTCAAAGAATATCCACGGAACATTCTATACCCAATATTCCCAAGAACCTTCCATGCCATCCAGTATCTCGAAAATTCTATATCCATCATTTCCCAGAACCATCTACACTCGACATCAACCCAAAATGCTCTAGTGGACATTCTCCAGACCATTTGTTACTCACAATTCGCTGGAGCCTTCTGGCCCCATCACTCCTGGAACATTCGTTACCTGATATTTCCCGGAACACTCTGTACCCAACATTGCCCGAGCATCCTGTTTGACAGTCCCCGGAGAATTATATATCCAACATTCCTTCGGGCATGCTGCACCAACATTCTAGAGGCATTCTGAAACTGACATTCGCTGGGATATTCCATGCCGGACATTTCCTGGAATAGTCTGTAACTGCCAGTCCCAAAACCCCGAACATTATCAGAATATTCTTCTGAAGGATATAGCCCGGAACATTATTTGACAGACATTTCACAGGGCATTCTTATACCCGACATTCGCCGATTCATTCTCCACCTGACAGTCCCCGACGTTGTGTTACCGACATTCCTCAGAACATTGTATCCCGACAATCCCAGGAACAATATTATGCCAACATTGCCGGATTTCTTTTTGTAAACGACAGTGCTTAGATCATTCTAGACACAGCATTCCCCAAAAAGGTTCAGGAGGCCACTTTCCTCAAAGCATTCTGTTCCAAATGCCCCCAGAACATTGCGTACCCGACACTAACAACATTTTTTTTAACCTGGCATTTGCAGAACATTCTATCTCACTAATCTTCAGAATATTCTCCATCAAGCATTCCCCCACACATTCCATACTCAAAATTGTCAATACTCGCCAGAGCATTCTGTTGACGATATTGACCAGAAGAATGTACACCTGACACTCCTTGGGGCCTTCTTTACCCGACACTGCCGGAAGAATGTGTGCTCAACATACACAGAACGTTTTATACCCGACCACTCAGGTACATTCTATACCTGACATTCGCCAGGAAATGTCAGACCTGACATTTACTGAACATTCTGCAACTGATATTCCCCGGTCATTCTGTGACTGACATTTCCCGGAAAGTTCAATATATGACATTCCACATTACATTCTATACCTGACATTACTCCGACGTTCCATAATCGATCTTCCACCGAACTTTCTCCTTCTGAACTTCGCCAGCACATTGCAAACTCGTCAGTGCATTGAACATTCAGTACCTCTCCTTACCCAGATCATTGCGTCCCCGGTATTTACCACAATATTCTGGGACCGCCATTTCTGGAATATTCTGTACCAGATACTCCTTGGAAGCCTCTCTATCCAAGATTTCCTGTGACATTCTCGATCCATCCTTCCCGTAGTATTCTGTAACCGACATTCGCCAGACCATTTTATACCCGACACACCCGGGGGCACAGCTTGACCCGACAATTCTGTATTCGACATTTTCCATAATATTGGTTTCCTGACACTTCCCCGGAGCACTCTACATCCGTCGTTCCACGGTTCATTCTCTGTGCTACATTCCCCAGAGCATTATTTTCCCTATATTCCCCAGAACATTTTGTACCCGACACTGCCAGGAACATTCTATACCCGAAATTCTCTGGAACATTCTGCAGCTGGCATCCCCAGAGCATTCTGTTCTCAACATAACCTGGAATACTCTGTTAACTACATTCCCTGGGACATTCAAACCCTACCATTCCAAGGAACAATCTCAACCTGACATTCCCAGAACATTCACCAATTGATATGCTCCAGGAAATACCATACCCGACATTCTCTGGAATATTCTCTGCCTGACATTCCCCAGAACATTCTACACCCGACATTTCACAGAAAACTCGATACCCGACATTCCCTGAATTAACTGCAGGTGACATTGCCTGAACGTGCAATACCCCACATTCTCTGGAAGTTTCTACAGCCCGCATTCCCCACAACATTGTATCCCTGACCGTGCCATGGACAACGTGGAAGCAGCAACAGTCTCCCGAACATCCTCTACCTGACATTCCACAGAATATTCTTTCAGCGACATTCCCTAAAAGATTCTGTACCCGATATTCCTGACAACTTTCTACACGCAACATTCAACAGAGCATTCGAGAACCGAGATTCCTGGAACAATCCATACCCAACATACCTCGGATCATTCAATACATTCCATCACTGGATAGTCTGTACGCGTGATACCTCAAAACATGCTAGACCCGACATTCCCTGGAGCATTCTATAACTAACATTCACCTCAATGTTCCATACCTGACATTCCCCGGACCATTCTATACCCGTCATTTTCCAGGATATTGTATGCCTGAACGTCCACGGAACCTTCTCCACTTGAAATTCCGTGGAACATTCATTACATACCTTTCTCTAGTCATTCTATATCCGTGCTCCACATTCCCTGGAACATTCCACAACTGACTCTCAGCCAATTGAAGAAAGATAAGATCTCGAGGACGAGATTGAATTTCAGGGAGAAGGAGTCACTGTTTCGAAGTCAACTCAAGCAATTAAAGTGGTGAATTAGTTTTCCTTGTGTTGGCGTTTGTTCATGGTGTATGGGCGACCACAACTCAGACTAAAAGACCAAAATTTCCAAATTCCATTCATCTTCAAGGAAGTGGGAGAGAATCCTTCAGAATAGCAGACGTTTTACCCTTCGTATTGGAACCGGGAAGAAGTGACCTGTTTCTCCACACTCGTGATTGAATGTGTGGGAATATTCAGGACATCATCTATTATTATGGGTGTGTCTGCGTATTTCAGGAGGAAAGGTTTCTTACGTTATAGGACATATTGTTGACATTAATGCATACCTTACAGAATGCTATTTCAGCTCTAATTGTAACAATAAAACTGAATTAAGTACCACACTTGAAAATCTCTCGGAATACTTATTCAAACTGATCAGTTTGCCTCCAGGCTGAAGTATAATTTGTTTGTTTTCCTTCCTCATAGCTAATGTGGTGACGGTCTATGTCTTGGTTTGTAAAGATTGTGGATTGTCTCCATGTGTCAGTCGTTACCTCTCGGCGATGGCAATGGCGGATTTACTGGTCATTTTCTTCGACCTTATATTGAGACACATTCCTATTGTTTACTGGGATCAGTTTGATTTCGTGACCTCCATCCCCGTTTGTAATCTCCACGCCGTCCTGCTCTATGCAGCCACTGACAGTTCCGTCTGGTTCACTGTCACTTTCACCTTTGATCGGTTTTTGGCTATTTGTTGCCTGAAGCTGAAAAGTAAATATTGCAATGAAAAAACGGCAGCCGTTGTTCTTGGAACTGTGACTGCGCTGAGCTGTTTAAAGAACATTTTCTGGTATTTTATGCTCAGACCTTGGTATGTACTGTCGAATGCACCCTGGTTTTGTGATGTCACACTCGAAGTTCATAAGTCCCGTGTCTGGGTCGCAATCGAGTTCATCCACTTCCTTCTAACCCCAGCTCTCGCATTTCTCCTGATTCTGCTGCTGAACGTTTTCACCGTCAGATACATTTTAGTAGCTAGCAGTGCCCGCAAGAGACTTCGGGCACATTCTAATGTTGACTCTCAACGTGACACAGAATTGAGAAATCGAAAAAAATCCATCATTTTAATGTTTGTGATCTCGACAAATTTCATCGTGTTATGGTCAACGGTAATGGTGTATTACATCTGGAGACGGATGGGTATTACTGTAGGTACTTCAGTGATTATCCCCCACTTTGTGCAGGATTTGGGTTTCATGCTTCAACTCCTCAGTTGCTGCACAAACACCGCAATTTATGCCGTGACCCAGACTAAGTTCAGGCATCAGCTGAAGTATGTGCTGAAATATCCCTTTACCCACATTCCGCGGTCAACTAAATTCACTCATTAATCTATCCATTCGGATTTCTCTTATTTCAGTTCAATGTTTCAACAATGATGTAGCCTGTCGCAGTGGTAACAGGCTAAAGGCACTGCTGTTTTTAACAAATGTATCCGAAAGGGCATGTCGGGGATACATTCCAACGTTTCTCTCGAATCAGGAGCCAGTGATAAAAGGCGCCATCCCACTGACTGTATCTATTACTTCAATTTACAAACAATAAAAATGTTCATTAAAAAAAGTTCCAAGCAGCAAAGTGAACTTTATTTCTGTTTGTCTGTGTGTTGAAGAAGTTGACCTGGAGAGAGACAGATTCAGCCCCAAGTCAGGGTTCTTCGCCAAGTGGAAGGGACAGGGGCCCGAGCAAATAAACTGGTTCTAATTCACTGTGTCGTTGTTTTCACCTCAGGTGTTGAGCACTCTTGTCTACTTTCCTTCACTCGCTCTCCGTTTTGCACGACCTCTACCTCCCAATCTTCATCTCACCTACTTAGTTCACGTTTCTGTTCCTTTCTGAGTTGATTGGATCACAGACAGTTTCTCGGTGAATAGAGTGAGGACGGTGTCAGAGGCTGTTACTCGGCAAATAGATTGCAGATAGATTAAGAGGCATCTGCTAGGCAAACCGAGTAGGGATGTTGTCACAGGCCGTTGTTAGTGGAACAATGTGGGGACAGATTCAAAGACCAAACCTAGGGGACATGTAGGGACGAGTTCACAGACCAAAACTAGGGAAGGAGATTAGAGTTGGGCCAACAGCCAGTTGGTAGGAAAACGGAGTTGAGTGAGGGCAAAAGGCAATTGTTGGGTTAACGCTGTGGGGAATAGTTCATAGGGCGCCACTCGGACACCACAGTAGAATGGGTGCGCAGGCTATTGTCATGGGTGCAGTGTGGGGAAGTTTCAGAGACCATTGTGGAGAGAACAGAGTAATGTTGAGTTCATAAGAAGCTGCTGGGAGGACCGAGTGGTGTTGGGATCAAAAGCCATTGCTTGGCAAGCAGAGTGGGGATTTCGATACAGGCTCGTGCCAAGTGAACGGAGTGGGAATCGATTTATAGGCCGTTGCTCGGGAAAAAAACGGTGTGGAAGTGTTCACCAACATTTAATTGGAGGACACTGTGGTTATGGGTTTCGAGGCCAATGCGAGAGATACATAGTGGGAAAGGTTTACAGATGGTCGCAAGGGGAACAGAGTCGGAATGGGGTCAAAGGCTGCTGCTGGGAAAATTGAACTGAGATGGTGCAGCAGACCGAGGTTGGGTGAAATGTGTCGACATGAGATTAGCCGTGCCTCGGGGAAGAGAATTAGGATGGGTTCACAGTCTGTTGCTCGTGGAACAGTTTGCAGATTGTACCACAAGTTGTTGTGAGGATAAAGAGTGAGGACGCTGGCACAGGTCAATGCAATGTGAACAGAGTAGGGATCTGTGCACAAGTCATTGCTAGAGGAACAGAATGGGAATGGTTTCAATGGCGATTACCAGGGAAACAGACTGGCAGTGCGTTCACAGGCTTCTGAGAGGCAATCAGCGAGGGGATGGGTTCACACGTATTTGCGAGAGCAATCGACTAAGAAAGGTTTTCGACACCGTTGCCAGGAGAACAGAGTGGGGATGGAATCAGCGATCATTGTTTAAAAAGAGAGTGGGAATTGTTCCAGAGGCAGTTGTTATGAAAACAAATTTGGGACATGGTTACACAGCGTTCCAAGGCGAGCAGATCAGCGTTGAAGACACAGGCTGGTGCCAGGGAGCAGAATGGGAGATTGATTCACACTGCGTTGCTAGGACAACAGAGTGGGAATGAGGGCAAAAGGCCCGTGCCGGGCAAATGGAGAGGGAATGGGTTCAGAGGCTGTTGTCAGTTGAGCAGAGGTAGGGATGCGCTCACAGACAGTTACTCAGAGGATAGTGTGGCGATGAGTTCATAGGACTTTGTCATTGGAGAAGAATTTGGATATGTACACAGACCGGTCTTAAGGAGACACAGTGACGATGGGGTCGCAAGGTTGTTGCTGGAGGACTAGAGTGGGAATGGATGCACAGGCCATTGGTAGGAGAACAAAGTGTGGATGGTTTCACATGCTACTGGTGGAATTGAGTGGGGTTAGTTTCACAGGCTATTGTTAGAGGAAGAGAGCAGTGATGGGTTCACAGGCCATTCCTGGAAATAAGGAGTTCTGATTAGGCAACAGGCCATTGTTGGCAGGTCAGAATGATCATCGGTTCACCGCCATTACTGGAGAAGGTGAACAGAGTGGAGATTTATTCACAGCACATTGCTGGAGGAGCAGAATGGGGATGGGTTCACGGGCCGTTACTAGGGGAAAAGAGTGGGGGCAAGTTCACAGGCCGTTGCTATGAAAAATGGAGCTCTGATGGTGCAGCATTCCTTGCTCGGCCAACAGGATGGAGATTGGTTCACAGCCCTTCCTCGGGGAACACATTGGGAATAGTTTCCGAGATTGTTGTTCCGAGAACTGAGTGTGGACCCTGTCATAGATTGCTGTGAGGAGAAAAGAATGTGGATGGTTTCACATTCAATACATTGCAAACAGAGTAGGGATGGGTTCAGATTTTGTTACAAGGAGCACAGAATGTGAATGCTACAAAAGGTCACTGCAGGGGAAAGAAACTGGCGATCGTTTCACGGTTTCTTGGGAGGAACTAAGTGCGCGGTTGGGTTCTCTGTCATTGCTAGCAGAAGCTGGTGACATTTGTTTTAGAGACAGTTGCGAGAAAAGTGAAGTGGAGATAAGATTACCGGCCATTGCAAGAAGTAGAGTTTGGGAATGGCTACAAGAACGGAGTTCGGATGGGTTTTGAGACAGTGACCAGTGCAACAGATAGGGAATGGTGACACCGGCCGCTGGCAGCAGAAAAGAATGGGAGTGGGTTTACAGACCGCTATGAGTGGAACAGATCGGAAATGGGTTCATATGCCATTGCACGGAGAACAGTGTAAAAGGGGACACAGGCTGCTGCGAGGGGAACAGAGTGAGGATGGTTTCAGAGACCGTTGCTGGGAAAACAGAATGTGAATGAGATCAAAGCCAGATGCTGGGAGAACCGAGTGGGAATGGCAATGCAGGCCACTACAAGGTGAACGTAGAGGGGATGGTTTCGCAGGCCTTACACAGAGGACATCGAGTCGATGGGCTTACAGGCCGTTGCGTGGCGAAGCGAGTTGAGGTTTTTGCTGAGGAGATTGTTTGGCAATGGGATCAGAGGCCGTCGCTGATTGAACAGAGAAGGTATGGGTTGATCGTTCGTTACTAAGGAAGCATCGTGTGGATGGGTTCAGGCCGTTGCTGGGGGAGCAATGTGGGGAAGTGTAACAGGATTTTGGTAACGGAAGATAGGGGAATGGGTTCGCAGACCGTTGTTACGAAAGTGGAGTTGAGTTTGGGCAACAGGCGGTATTCGGGAAAAAAGGTTCAGAATGGTTTCGGAACTGCTGAGAGTGGGACAAAGTGGCAATGGAGTCAGGGCTCGATGTTTGAAAAACAGAGTGGCGTTGGATTCAGTGGCCAAAATTCAGAGCACAGAATAGTGATTGTTTCATTGGTCATGGCTGGCAAAATGAAGTTAAGATGGAGCATTAGGCCATTGTTGGTCGAACAGAATGATGATTGGTTCACAGCCTTTTCTAAGCGAACAGATTGGAGACCTATTCATTGATCGTTACCAGAGGAACAGAGTAGCGATGGGGTCCTAGGGCGTTACTTGAAGAACAGAGTAGTTATGGGTTCACAGGCCATGACGAGAGGAAAAGTGTAGGTATGGGTCAACAGGCTGATGCTATGAAAATGAAGCTGGGATGCGGCAACAGGCCTTTGTAGGGAAAACAGGTTCGAGATCGATTCACAGCTATTGCTCAGTGTACAGACTGGGGATGAGTTCACAGGCTGTTGCGAGGGGAGCAGAGTGTGGAAGGGGACACAGACAGCCAATTGGAGAACAGACTGGATATATGAATATGTTTATCTATTTGTACTTGTGCCAAGAGTTAATTAATCAGCCACAATGCTGAGTGTTCCACATCTAGCAGCCTGTGAACCCATCCCCACGTTTTTGCTTTCGCAACAGCACAGAATCCATCCCCATCTTGTTCTCCCACAAACAGCCTGATGCCTTATGTAAACACCGTTATGCTATGCCCCATCTTCCAGGAGCAAACTCCTGTTATATATCTGAAATCTGTTTATAGCAATGGCCTATGAACGGTAGTGACGAGAAAGAGTGAACATGGGCTCAGAGGCCAAGGCAATGGGAACTGAGTGGGCATGTATTCACAAGCAGTTCCTAGGGGAAGACAATGGGAATGGGTCCAAAGCCTATTGCTGGGAAACAGGCTTTGTGTTCACTAAGCGTGGTGATGGATTCACAATTCATTGCTTGAGGAACCGATTGAGAATTGTTTTAGAAATCGTTGCAAGGGAAACATAGTGGGGAGGGGTCATGGCTATTGGTAGAAGAAGAGATTGGGGATAGGTTCACAGGCAGATGCTACGAGAACAGAGTTTGAACTTATCACCAGCGCGAGAGTCCTCCATTTCTGATTTTCAGCGGCAGTGGCAGCAGCAACTCGAAGGGCGGGAGCTTGCACCAGGGGACAGCCGGGAGTGATGAGTCACTGATTTGTGCTTTTAACTTTGAAGTCAGACAGCAGAGGTTTCTGGGAAAGGAGGGAATTCTTATTTTTATTTCCCTCCTGCTATTTCAGTCATTGACTTCTCAATCCGAGACGCTACCTTTGGAGGACCTCCCAACCAACCACCTCCTCGAACAAGGTTCATATCAGGAAAGCGTCTCTTTTTTACCTCTTGAAGAGGTGACTAACAGGGAGGGGGCAGTACAGGGAGAGCAATGTTCCTCCTGCATGATGTTTGAGGTCAGGGACGCCAATAGGGTCCCATCCAAGTACATCTGCAGGAGGTACACCCAACTCTCGCTCCTTCAAGACCGTGTTAGGGGACTGGAGCAGGAGCTGGATGAACATTCAGGAGGCAGAGGCTGTGATATATAGGAGTTACAGAGAAGTAATTACTCCAAGGCAAGAAGAAAGCTAGGTGACATCTCAAAAGGAGATATCCCCTGTGGTCGTTCCCCTGAAAATCATGTATGCCGTTTTGGATACTATTGAGGGTGACGACTTACCAGGGGCAGGTCTCTGGCACAGAGCCTGCCCCTGTTGCACAGAACAGAAGAAGGGAAACGAGGAGGGTATTAGTCATTAGGGACTCAATTCTTAGAGGCTCTGATAGAACGCTTGTTGAGAACGAACCAGACTCACGGATGTTGTGTAACCTCGCAGGTGCCAGTTTCCGTCATATCTCGGATCGTATCTTTGGGGTCCTGAAGGGACAGGGTGACCAGCCTCAAGTCCATGGAGATACCTACGACATAGGCAGAAAGAGGGAGAGGGATGTTAGGCAGGATTTCGGGGAGCTGGGGTGGGAGCGTAAGAGCTAGAGCAAACAAAGTTGTTATCTCTGGATAGCGAGGCAAGGAATAGGGAGAAATATCAGCGAAACACTTGGCTGTAAGAATGGTGCAGGAGGGCGGTTTTGGGTCATTGGGGCTCATTCTGGGGAAGGTGGGAACTCTACAAACATGACCGTCTTCACTTGAACCAGAGGGGTACTAATATCCTCGGTGGGAAATTTGCTGGTACGATTCATGTGGGTTTAAACTAGCTCTCAGGGGATAGGAACCTGAGGTGAAGCGGCAGTGCACAGGAGGATGAGCGTAGGCAGACAGGGACAGGATTTCAGGTTCACAGGAATATGATGGCAGTCAGCGAAGTGGTTTGAAGTGTGTCCACTTCAACGGCAGAAATATCCGAAATAATGTAGGTGAGCTTGCAGCATGGATAGGTACCTGGGACTTCGATATTGTTGCCATATCGGAGACATGGATAGAGCAGGGTGAGGAATGGATGTTGCAGGTTCCAGGGTTTAGATCTTTCAGTAAAAACAGGCAAGGTGTTAAAAGAGGTGGTCAAAGATAATACAACGGTGGCGAGGAGAACTTTTGATGACGACTAGTGTACTGAGGTAGCGTGGGCTGAACATAGAAATAGGAGAGAAGAGGTCACGCTTCTTGGAGATTTTTGTAGGCTACAGCAGATTTCCAGGGAGATGGAAGAGAGGATTAGCAACATTATGCAGGGTAGGGGTGAAAGGAACAGGATGGTCATTATGGGGGACTTTAGCTTCCCCAAAATTGATTGGAAACATTACAGCTCTAATAGGTCGGATGGATCAGTTTTTGTCCAATGTAAACGGAGGGTATTCTGACACAGTACATCGAAGGGGGACAAGAGGGGAGGCCACACTGGATCTTTTACTTGGTAATGAACCAGACCATGCGTTTTATTTAATTGAAGGTGAGCTCTTTGAAGAGATTGACCATCATTCAATTACGTATAATTTAGCGATGAAAAGGGATCGGTACGTACCACAGGTCAAGCGTTATCGTTGGGGCAAGGTCAATTACAATGCGATTAGGTGAGAATTAGGATGCATAGAATGGGGTAGCAAAATGCAGGGGATGCAGACAAGGAACGGATATTGCGTGTCCTTGATAGGTACGTCCCTGTCAGGTAGGGAGGAAGTGATAAGGTAAATGAAGCGTGGCTGCTACAGAAATTGCAACTCTTGTTAAGAAGAAGAAAGAGGCTTATGTGTGGATGAGGCAAGATGGTACAGATGAGTCGATGGAGAGGTACAGATCAGCGAGGAAGGATTTAAAGAGAGAGCTATGAAGACCAAAGAGAGGACACGATCAGTCATTACCAAATAGAATAAAGGAGAACCCTAAAACTTTCAAAAGGTCTGTGAGGGATAAAAGGATGATTAGGGTAGGAATAGGGCCAGTCAAAAACAGAAATGGGAAGTTGAGTCTGGACCCTGTCGAGATCGAAGAGCTGCGAAATGAACATTTCTTATCGTTGTTCACTCAGGAAAAGTAGAACATTGTGGAAGAATAGAATGAGTGACGAGATATGAGGCGAGAAATGATCACGGTTATTTACGCACAGGTGTTATCAATTTTAGAAGGAGTGAAAGTAGACAAGTCTCTTGGGCCAGATGGGAATTATCCGAGGATTCTCTGGGTAGCTAGGGAAGAAGTAGCAGGGGCTTTGTCTTTCACATTTGAGTCACCATTGTCTACGGGTTCAGTACCTGAAAACAGGAGGATTGCAAATGTTGTTCCCTTGTTTAAGGAGGGCAGCAGAGATGACCCAGGTAATTATCGACCAGTGAGCATTACTTCTGTTGTAGGAAAGATTTTGGAAAGTTTTATGAGAGATAAAATTTATAATCATCGAGCAACCAACAAATTGATTTCATTCTCCTGTTCCTTTGATGCTGCCTGACCCGCTGTGCTTTTCCAGCAACACATTCATCTTCCGCCTGGAACCATCCAACCACAAGGGATGAATGCAGATTTCTCCAGCTTTCTCATTTCCCCTTCCCCCACCTTCTCTCAGTCCCATCCCGCCTTCTTGACCTGAAATCTTCTTCCAGACATCTCCGCCACGATGCCCTCTCCGGCCTGTCACCCTCACCTGAACCTCCTTCCATCTATTCTATTCCCAATGCCCCTCCCCCAAGTCCCTCCTCCCGACCTTTTATCTTAGCCTGCTTGGCACACCCTCCTCATTCCAGAAGAAGAGCTTATGCCCAAAACGTCGATTCTCCTGTTCTTTTGATGCTGCCTGAACTGCTGCGCTTTTTCAGCAATACATTTTTAAGCTCTGATCTCCAGCATCTGCAGTCCTCACTTTCTCATGGTCTTGTAAAGGGCAGGTCATGTCTCACAAATCTCATTGAGTTTTTTGAGAAGGTGTCCAATCACGTAGACGAGGATAGGGCAGTTGACGTGTTATATTTGGACTTCAATAAAGCCTTTGATACGTTTCCAGATGGTAGGTTGATGGAGAAAATGCAGAGGCATGGAATTGAGGGCGACTTAGCACTTTGGATTAGAAATTGGCATTCTGGAAGAAGACAGCGAGTGATGGTTGATGGAAAATATTCAGTCTGGAATTCAGTTACTAATGGTGTTCCACAAGTATATGTTTTGGGACCACTGCTGTTTCTAATTTTCAAAAATGACTTACACACAGGCATAGGTGGATGGATAAGTAAATTTGCAGACGACACTAAAGTCGGTGGAGTAGTGGACAGTTTGGAAGCATGTTACAGGTTGCAGGGGGATTTGGATAAACTGCAGAATTGGGCTGAGAGTGGCAAATTGTGTTCACTGCACCTAAATGTGAGGTGATGCACTTTGAGAAGAATAACAGGTAGGCAGAGTACTGGGTCAATGAAAAGATTCTTGGTAGTGTGGCTGTGCAGAGGGATCTTGGAGTCCATGTGCATAGATCCCTGACAGTTGCCAAACAAGTGGATAGTACTGTTTAGAAGGCATACGCTGTGTGAGGTTTCATTGGTACAGGGATTGAGTTCCAGAACCGCAATATCATGCTGCAACTTTACAAAACGCTGCTGCGGCCACACTTGGAATATTGTGTACAGTTTGGTCGCCCCATTGCAGAAAGAATGTGGAAGCATTGGAAAAGGTGCAGACGAGATTTACCAGGATGTTGCTGATCTGGAAGCAAGTTCGTATGAGGAAAGGCTGAGAGATCTGTATCTTTTCTCATTGGAAAGAAGAAGGCAAAGGGGGGAATTTGATAGAGACAAACAAGGTGATCAGAGGATTATTTTGCTAGACAGAGAAAGACTCTTTCCTAGGATGATGACGTCAGCTGGTACGAGAGGGCACAACCAAAAATTGAGGGGTGATATACTTACGACAGATGTCAGGGGATTGTTCTTTACGCCAAGAGTGGGAAATGGCGTGGATTGCCCCACTTGCTAAGGTAGTCAACTCAGCCACGTTAGGGAGATTTAAACAATTGTTAGCTAAGCACATGAATGATTTTAGGATTGTGTAGGGGCCGGGCTGAGAATATTTCACAGGTTGGCGCAACATCGAGGGCCGAAGGGCCTATTCTGCGCTGTATTATTCTGTGTGCTATGAAATGTTTCCAGGCCGTTCGTGGGCAACAGATTGTGCATGGCGACATAGGCCACAGTTAGGAGAATAGAGTTTTGATGTGTTCAGAGTCCATTGCTCTCGGAACTGGGTGCAGATGGTTTCCAATGCCAGTGATAGGAGAACAGAGTCTGCAAGTGGGCCCATGCCGTCACAGGAGAGCAGAGCCGGGAGGTGAAGAAAATTCCTTTGTTTGATCTGATTTTAGGATATAATTGATATGGTAGAATTAAACAGCTTTGCTTTTCAAAAACATTCATTCAAAGGTTGACGGAGTAAGTAGCTAGGTCATGATTTATGACCCACCCTGAACATCCAAGAGGGCAGTCAAAAGATAAACTCATTGCTCTGGATCTGATGTCCCAAATAGTACACAAAATGGCGGATTTTTTCCATAAAGAACATTAGTGGACAAGACTGATTTTTTTTTCACAATTGACAATAAGTGCATGATCATCATTCGACTCTTAATTCCATTTTTAAGTTAACTATGAGCACCTACCACAACGACATTCGCATCTGCGATCAGCACTTTACTAATTTTCCAAGCATCGTTCTGCTTACACCAATACAGCAGAAAACAAGGCATTGTGGTTTTAGACATGATACATCAGCTTGTCTTCAATTCAGACTACCTAACAAACAAAAGAGGTTGGTCTTAATTAACAACTATAGCGTTGGCAAGATGTAACACGTGGAGCGCCACAGAGTGAAGCTCTGTGGCCTCAATATTTCACAACTCGACGCAGGCAATAAATTGCATCAAAGCTACATTTCCTGATGTAAATATAGAAACCTGGAACAGAAGAAAGTCATTCAGCCCTTCACACTGACTCCATCGTTCAATATTTTCTTAGATAAAGAAAGTGAGGGCTGCAGATGCTGGAGATCAGAGTCAAGAGCGTGCTACAGGAAAAGCACAGTCGATCAGGTCGCATCGAGGAGCAGTATCCCCTCTGACCTGTCATTTTTCCCCTCACTTATCGCTTTCTCAGCTACCTTCACTTCAAGCCTGCCCTCTTTTATTTATCTCTCAGCTCCAGAGTCACAAGCCTCATTCCTGATGAAGAGCGGATGCCTGAAACGTCGATTCCCTTGCTCCTCGGATGCCGCCTGACCTGCTGTGCATTTCCAACAACGCACTGTCGAATATGTTCATGGGTGGTGACTTAAATCAAAATATGTTCCCACTTTTCCCCTTCACCTATTCATTCATCAGAATTATATCTATCTTCACAATGGCCTTGTTTAATAGTCGAGATTTCATGACGACATGCCATCTCCTCTTGAGGCAAAGACAATGCCCATGATCTCGGGGAGGAATCAACTTTCTCTTTTCTTAAACTGTCATCCCGGCCTCTGTATTCTCACAACATGAAGAAAATCCTTCCTGTATTTGCATTGCCCAGCCCTCTGAAGATGTTTGTGTTTGCACATGCCTTAATCGTATGAATTGCAGTGAAAATGGTCCTCAGCGAATTATAACCAAGGATAATGCATCCTGAAGATTTGTGAAAACAAAAAGGTCTGGAAAGTGGACGTGCATAAATTTGCATCAGTCGTGATACAATGAGATTGACAACAAGGGACAAAGCAACATATTTCTGCATTGCTTATGGTCATTGGTGTATTAAGAAGGTGATCTGATTTACTGACTACAGAAAACCAGCCAACCAGCCTAAGAGCTTTATCTATTTCGATGATTTAAAGCAGACATGAAAACCGTTTAATTAATCTTACCAGCGTTATTGTTCCATTCATAATTGTGAGAAAAACCAAATGCACTCGAAAGTCTGTCATTTGTGGGTGAAGACAACAAATATTTTGCACTTGCGTTATAGCAATCATTCAGTTGACGTTGCTTTTTAATTATTCGTCTACTAAAGTATTTCTCATTGCATGAATTATTAATAAATTCTTAAGTTTTGTTTTGCTTTAAGTAGAAATTAATTGTGAATTGTGAGAATCAACTACACTCAATTGACTGTCACTTGAGGGTGCTGAAAACAAATAGTTTGGATTTATGTTACAGCAATCAATCAGTTGACATTGTTCTTCATTTGTTCGTCTGTTAACGATACTTCTCATTGAATGAATTATCAATAAAATGTCAAGTCTTCTGTTTGAAGGAGATAATCAAGTTTTGTAAATAATCATTTACGAAGATTTGGGATATGTTATATGAAATCTGTTTGCTAACAATTGAAGTAATTATTGAGGTATTGGATTGTTTTAAATTTACATTACGAGCCAATATCAGACCGCACAGAATTACGGAATTCTTGGCCGCCAAATAATCAGACATTGACTTATCAACTCTGTCTTGTTGTCAAACAGACAAATGCCTTTCTACTACCGGCGACCGTGGGCATTCTTTTGTCGCAGTTTATCATCAAAACGGTTCGTCGAGGCGCAGATTTAAAGAGTTGGGATGTAATGATAAAACTGTATGCTTTTGGATTTTTTTTCTATTCTCGTATTTGAATTATTGGAGGGATATGATGACACTAGAGAGGGTGCAGAGGAGATGCTGACGGCGCTGAAGACTTTTATTTACAAATAAATCGTTCAGACTGAATTTCTTTTCCTTGACGGAGAGGATAATGTGCAGGCACATGATTGAGGCATATAAAGTTATGAGGGACATGCATAGCATCGACAGGAGGAATATTTGCCCTTGAATGAGGGATGAATAACAGAGAGCAATAGTCATAAAGTACAGAGTACGAGATTTAGAAAGAATTAGGAGGGAAAATGTATTCAATCAGTGAATGGTGGAACTGTTCACCGGAGGGCGGTGGAGCAGAAGCCCCAAAAGTATTGAAGTTAGTTTTGATGTACACTTGTGAAGTCATGGCATAACATGGCTGCGACTCTTGTATTGAACATCGGTTTTGTATAGTTCAGCACTTGGTATTGACTGCCACACATTGAACGACCCGATATCTCTCAACAGATATGCATTTCCGCATCATTACAGATATTTGTCTTCAAATCAGGATACATTAGGAACTAACAGCTTTCTGTCACATTGACAGAGGAATACCAAGTGAGAGATTGATTGAGGAAGTGAGAGAGTGAGCGTGAGAGAGAGAGAGAAAGATGGAAAGAAGTGTGATATTGAAAGGTTATTAAAATTTGAATAAAAAAGCTTGAGAATATGAACACAATCGTATGGGAGCACAATCACTTGTAAGATATGGGCACTAGACTGGAAATTTACAAATTCTGGCAAGTGTCACTCTTCTAACTTCCAAAGCCTTACTGCAAATTATGATGGACCATCGTTAAACTCACAGACATATCATATAGGCATACAGTCATAGTGACAGACTGGATGGGAACACAAATTCCAGACCAACTCGCCCCAGCTGACCAGCTATCCAAAATAAGTTTCGTCACATTTGCCAGCATATCCCTCCAACCAGTTACTGTCCCCATCCAGATGTGTATTAAATGTTGTAATTATACGAGTATCCAGGGACTACATCTGGCAGCCCATTCTATTCACACACAACCCTCTGCATGGAATTGTTGCTACTTAGATCCTTTTTGATTCTTTGAAGCTACACCCTTGAGTTTCGGGCTGTCTCACCTCGAGGGAATTCCCTTGCCTATTAACTGTTTCCATTCCCCTCGTGATTTCCCAAAATCTCTACAAGGTCGCACTCAGCCTCTGCCACTCCAAGAAATGCAAACTAATTGTCTTCAGTCTCTCTGTACAGCTCAAGCCCTCCAAACCTGCAACATTCTTATTTATCTTTTCAGAACACTGTCAAATTTCATAACATCCTTCCAAGAGCAGGCAGGGCAGACCTGCTCGCAGTTTTCCCACAGTCGCTGAACGAATGTTCTGTGCAGATGAACTGTGATCACGTAAATCCGAAAGTTCATGCATTTGCTTCGTAGTTCGGGCTCAGTTTCAATCCGTGCTCCATACACCATATTTGGAAAACACTATGACAGAAAACATTGACTGAGAGAAAATTGGTGAGACTGCTGTGCAGCTGATTCGTCAACCTCGCTCAGGTAGGTGGAATCTGATGTCCGACGTATCCAGATTTCCAGTATCAATGAACTCTTAATCCTCATAATGCAATAAAGCTGAAGGGAAATGCCGACTTGGAGGATTCAACTGTAATGAGGTTCAGCTGCATCACAAACATATTATGGGATGGACCAAGCCAAAACTTTTGAATAAGACAGTCCAGACCGTTACTTTTTTTTTCAGTGTAGCGTGTATATTCCAGGAATGAAACAACTTGTCAAACCACTCGGCTTGAAGAAAAAACGTAACTTATTTCATCACGACAATGAATCCCGAACGATAGAAAATAGAATTTAGAATAATTGAAGTATTGGGAAAGCCAAATAATCCGGTATCACAACATTGCAAATGTTTTCTAATTACCGCAACATCCCATCAACACAGCCATTGGCAAATGATAAATGCAAACACATAATCTTGCAGGCAGGAGAGAATTCACAGAATAGAGTCAAGCCAGAAACATCTGTTGAAGAATGGTAATCTATTTTCAATGTAGCAGTTTCACTGTAATCAGTATTCGTTTCCAAAATGCCGACTAAAACTCAGACAAACTGCGTCATTAGCATTAAGTTTGATAGGTTGACCTCTCAGGCTGTGAATCCTCACTATCATGTTTCTATTAGTCAGAAGATTAAAGCAAATGGGAGCAATGGGTTTAAAATGTCTCAAAATAATCAAACAACACCTATCCAGGATAAATTTAATTGCTTGGCTTAACAGAGCAGAACATTGTCTTTTATAGATTCACCTTCCTATACAAACTACTGAGGTTTGTCTTATAAACAGAAGAAAACGGCGGTTATTTTTTAAACTAACGCTACAGTTGCGTCAGTGTAATATTTTGCCTTAGGCATTGACAATAAGTTGTCATAAATCTGTCAAAGGTGAAATGAACAGTGAATGAGAGTTGATATTCTCTGGCTGC
Organism: Chiloscyllium punctatum; assembly: GCF_047496795.1. NCBI lineage: Eukaryota > Metazoa > Chordata > Chondrichthyes > Orectolobiformes > Hemiscylliidae > Chiloscyllium > Chiloscyllium punctatum. The sequence continues at coordinate 254,113 of NW_027310047.1, forward strand.
AGAGCGCAGAGCACGAATAAATTGACACACAGTGTAAATTAAACAAAATGATCTTGAGAAAGATTGTGCGGTTATACGCCAGAGTATCGTTGTTGAGTAAAGAATTGGAAAGGAGAAAATGCATCGAGCAATCGAGCGCGGGATAGGTAAACATCCAGAGAAGAAAAAGAGAAAGACAGAGAAAGGTAGTTGCAGAAATAGAGACCGGTGATAAAATCGATCGGGAGGGACTGGGTGAAAAGAATTGGGAGGACACAGAATGTGGGGGGAGACACGGGGAGACAGATTGCTGTAAAAGAATGGGCGGGCTGAATTGGCGGTCTCACATTTGGTGGGACACACTGCGCGACAGATTGAGGTGACTTACACGGGGAGAAATATTTCGGCTGGAGACTGAGGGAGACAGAATATGGGCGAAAGGTTCTGAGACACCGACTGGGCAGACAGAGGGTCGGGAGAGGCGGGGAAGTCTGATGGTAGAGGAGGCTACGCTGACAGAGTGTTGAAGAAATTGAAGGAGCCAGACTGGTGTTAATTTCTTCAGTGCATTGTTTGAGCTTGTTTATCACTGTAGTGCCATGACGGGCCATTGAAGCAAGTTTTCTGTGCCATTGGGACTGTGATGCTGTCTTTCCCTTTATTAGTTAATGAGCGGATATAATTAGAGAGCAGGAAATCGCAGTGCTGTCTTTTCTTAATGGATGGACATTAATTTACTGCAAACCAACTCACAGACGGAGGAGAACAATTGCAGAGGAAGTGCTCCAGTGAGCGATACATACCGTTTTGTGATGACACAGGTTAATATGTTGAATTCCACGCATTTTGAGATACAGTACGAACCAAGTTAGCTAAGCTAGTCACTGGCTCTCTGTCAATGTTAATTCGTAAACATGATCATGAAATGATCCTCCATAAACTGATCCCAATTCTTTTCACATCAGCTCCTACAATTCAATGGCTTTGCATTTATATCTGAGAAGCTGATTTGCACGAGGATTTGATAATTAATTTCCGGATGTTGTTCGTTCAGCTTCAGTTATCTCGATGTTAATATTCATCATGAATAGCTGGCAACGTGGCCTCCCAAACCGTATCACACAGAGAAAGGTTGTGGTTTGTATCATGTTGGTCACTTCCAGTTGAAACATTGCAACTGTTATACCAGCACAAATCTTTGTTAAATACCTTACCTTCTCTGCTACTCAATGTTTTTGTCTGCTTCATTATCGATTTTGCCCTTGATTTGTATCAATTTGTTCTCAGTAGCTAAAAGCAAATCATTGCAACCACCAAATTCTATAAAAAATGCTGAACACGACTTGGTGGTGGTGGTGGAAGCAGTATCGGCGGTGTTTGTGAATTATTTCATTTCTTTAACTTCTGCGCAGAGGAAACTGAGCAGGGACATGACTGAGATTCAGAAAGTTATGAAGGTCGCAAAGTGAAGCCACTGTTTCATTTTGTTGAGAGAACAGTGATGTGTAGCTTAGATTAACCATCTAAGATGCGATATTTGAATATTGCGTTGGCCCAGAGGATAAATAAAGTTTGCAACACACTGCTTGTTACAAACTCGTTACATTGTGGTGGAATTAGATATTTATTTGCAGTAAACCTCAGCGATGAGGCAAAATCTAGAAAATAGAATGAGGGATTTCTGTTCACTGTTGAGAAGCAGACGACATAAATGCTCTGCTTGTAAGTTGTGAAAGACTTTAAAATAATGAATAAGAACTGCTTGCTTGTGTGACGTACATACAGGCCTAATCTGTGGAGTGGTCTGAATGCAAACTCCTCGTGATGAGTGACTTTAATTAATGTCAGTCTCCGTTGATCGTAATTGTGTTACTGGAGGCTTTGTCTCTCCCAATAATATGGACTGGTTTCATCGTTCAGCTGGAGCTTCATCTCTAGCAAGAACGGGGATCGTCAGCTTCAGAGAGAGTGAGAGGAGAGTTCCGAAGATGAGAAGAAGATATCGGAATGTCCAATCAATGGATCCGTATCTGGAAACAAGAGACTGCAATTCCGCAACAATGGAAAGGAATTTATCCTGGTTTCTTTTCGCATTTCCTCCAGTGTCTTGATTTTTATCATCCATTAATTTTTTAACCCCTCCTGGCTATTGTTGAGTCTATATTTAGTCTCTCCATCGAGTTACAGACTGTCGGTATCTTTATTAACATTAGTTAAAAATGACACAACACCAGGCTATAGTCCAACGGGTTTAATTGGGAGCACACCAGCTTTTGGAGCGACGCTCCTTCATCAGGTGATTGGGGAGGGCTCGATCGTAACACAGAATTTATAGCAAAAATGTGCAGTGTGTTGTAACTGAAATTATACATTGAAAAATTGATTGTCTGTTCAGCCTTTCGTCTGTCAGAATGCAGTAGTAGTTTCACTTCTTACATGTGTAAATCACAAAACCCTTTTTTTAAGTTGCATTCTCGGGTTAGCTGTTAACAATGGTGATAGCTAGACAATATGTTGAAGGTGTTAGCCCCCTGTGTTCTCTGTCTATGACCTGATGTTTAGATTGATTCTTCCACCAAATCCATGCTAACTATTCATTAATCCCCGCTATTCCAAATGTTGAATTATCCTGTCGGTCAGAATTGTGTTCAATAATTTCCCACCCACTGCTGTCAGCCTATCTCCATTGTAGTTACTTGGCCTATTCTTGCTGGACGTCTCGAGCAAATGAGCCACATTAGTTATCCTCCAGCCATTCAGCACTTCACCCGTGGCCAGAAAACTGTTAAGTACGTCCACAAGGAGCCCATCAATCTTCTCCCTTAACGCCCACAGCAGCATTCCCAGCTACAATGTCTTTCTCCTCTGTGAATGAAGATAAGAAGTAATCATTTAAGATCACACCGACTTCCTCTGGCTCCGTGCACAGGTTGTACTTTGGTTTCGAAAACGCTCTACATTTTAGCTGGGAATCCTGTTATTATAACTTTAGTTAAAATCGTATCTTGTGGCTTTTCCTAATAGTATTTGTCTAGAATATTTTGCAAACATTGTTTCCCTTTCTTTGTTAAGGATCTCTTTGCACTTTCTGTATCTTTGAAGGTCTACACCTGTTTTTACGACACTTTTGTTTTACTTTATTAAACTCATGACATCGCTTGATCAGCTTTACTGGATGTGCTGCCATTGCCATTTACTCCTCGTGAAACCCACTGACCCTGAATTCAAAAATACTCCCACTTCGCAAATACAGACATAGCTGAGTGCCGTTCCTTCCACACTATGCTTGTCAGTGTCATGAAAATGTCTCGGGGCAGTGATAATCTACTGATAAACAGCCTAGCCAACTGAGCCAAGGCCTTTGAAAAGACTCGGCATGGTCGACTGAGTAATAAGGTTAGATCACATAGGATCCGGGGGAGCTCGCAAACTGCATACACAATTAGCTTGTCTATGCGGGGCAGAGGGTGGTGGGAGAGGTTTGTTGTTCTGACCGAAGGCCTGCGACCAGCGGTGTTTCACAAGGGTGGTTCCACTGTCGTTTGTCATTTGTATAAATGATTTGGATGAGAATAAAGGAGGCATGTTTAGTAAGTTTGTGGGTGACTTTAAATAGATGGAACAGTCGACAGTGGAGAACGTTGTCTCAGGTTTTTACAGGCTGTTGATCAGCTGGGCCAGTGGGGCTGAGCAGTATTAGCTGGAGTTTAACTGAGATAAATTTGAGGTATTGCATTTCGATTCAAATAGCCATGGCTGGACATAAATCCATAATGCTTAGTTTTATCAGACACAGACGCTCAGAGCTGCAGGTACATAGTTCGTTGACAGTGGTGTCACAGGCAGACAGGCCGGTGATGAAGGAATTCGGCATGCTTACCTTCATTCATCATTGCATTGAGAAGGTGAGTTGTGATGTTATTTTGGGGCTGTACGGACAGTGGTGAAGCCACCATTAACAGATTATTGATCGTGTCAGAAGTAGAACTGCTTCTCTTCTTCCCTTTCTGGAAGGACATCTGGCATTCATCACTGGTCTGGCCTACACGTGACTCCAAACCCACAACAATACGGCTGAATTTGAGCCGCTTCCAGTCAATTTGTGGTGAGCAACATTTGCTGATCCATCCAATAATACTCTCACCCAAAGAATGAATCAGTATGATTGAACATTTCCCTCTCAACCTCATCAAACATCGCCAGCTACACAATTTGTACTGTCTTTTTAACATTGCTCAGACCCTTGCCCCTCTCTGTAACATACTTTGCAATCACCAATACCATCACCTCACTCTGTTTATATCATTTCAATAAACCCTGATATTGTGTCCTTTTCCAGCCCTCTTGCTCTTCGATCCGTTGCAATCCCTTTCACACCTGCTTCCATATTTCTGTGACCCATTGTCAGGTCCTAAAACAGACCGCTCATTTCAAGGGATTTTTTTTTCGGGAGTTGATCTGCGCCTCTTTGAATTGAATCTGAATCGTTCAATTCTGAGACCGGAGGTTTTCTCTGTTTCGATGGTGTGATCTTTTGCTGAATGTTTACATGGTCCCTTCAAATGTTTTCCACCATTCATTTGCAGACACATATTTCAGTATGTTTACCCTGTTTGCCTTGGTCAGTTCTCCTATCAAACACATGTAGAACAAAGAACACTGAAGAAGAAAGAACATTTACAGCCCAGGACCAGTTGCGTTGGCCCTCCAAGCCTGAGCCAATCAAAATGCACTGTCTCAACCTGTCGGTCAATTCCTGAGCATGCGAATCTCTCTACTCCCCCGCACTCCGACTCATGAATTTATCCAGACGCATCTTAAATAAACCTACCATGACTGCCTCGAGCACCTCTGCTGGCAACGTGTTCCAATCGCCCACCACCATCTGTGTGAAGTACTTGCCGCGTGTATCCCCCTTAAACTTTCCACCTCTCACCTTGAAAGCGTGACCTCTCGTTATTGAATCCTTCACACTGGGAAAAACCTTATTTCTATTCCCCCCACCTATACACTTCATGATTTTATAAACCTCAATCAGGTCCACCTCAATCTCCTTTTTACTAATGTAAACATAAATAAGTTACCTACCCTTTCTTCATAGCAAGAACCTTCTATATCAAGCAACATCCCCGTAAACCTTCTCTGCACCCTCTTCAAAGCGTCGACATGCTTTAGGTAATGTGCCAACAGAACTGAATACAGTATTCTAAATGCGGCCGGACCAATGTCTCGTACAATGTTAACATGACTTGCCAGTTCTTCTCCTCAATACCTCGAACAATGAAGGCAAACATACGATTTGACGTGTTGACCACTCTATCCACCTGTGCAGCATCCATCAGGTTACAATGGACTTGCACTCCCAGGTCTTTCTGCCCATCAACTTTTCCCAAGGCACTTCCTTTCATTGTATAATTCGCTCTAGAATTAGTCTTGCCTAAATATATCACCTCAAATTTGTCTGGATTGAATACATCTGCCACCTTTCCGCCCAAATTTCCAGTCCTACTGTATTCTCTGACTTATGCTTTCTGTTGTACCACCAATTTTCGTGCCATCTGCAAACTTGCTGATCATACCAACAGTACCCTCGTCCAGATCATTTATGTATATTACAAACAACAGTGACCCCACAACACTGATCCCTGTGGAACACCAAAGGTCATCTTTCTCCCTTTTGAGAAACTCCCTTCAACTCCAGACAACCATCGCTTCACTCCACCTTCCCTCTCGCCATTCTGTCAAAATGGAGTTGGCTTTGTTTCCAATAGCAAATGGAGCTTGTCTTTTCTTTCGTCACTTTAAAATTTCAAACTTACTTTGAATATCACTTCATCACAATTTCCCAGAGGATCTCCTTCTCTGACATTACTTATTCACTCGGCTTCATCACCTACTCTTTGATCTGAAATAGTTAGAACACAAATCGTTTGCATAATGTTCTGTTTAATGGAACACTGACAGAAACATTCCTTAAGTTTCTCTTCGAATATCACTCTTACCAGTGTGACTGTCCAAGATGATATGAAGATTGAAGTGTCCCCAAAATTCTCACATTACCTTTGTCATAAATTGCAATGAATTACTGTTTAATGCAGTGATGAACAATGAAATAATGTAAGGCAGCATAAAACAGTTCTCCTTTGAATTTTTGACACCTTTTGCCTAGAATTTGCATTCACACTGATTCCGCTGCATTATCTGATGCTAATTGCTTTCTCTGTAATAGGATTGGTATCCATTAATGCCAGGCTCATCCATCCGACTTTCCTGTTCTGACTGATACCCCACAATTTGTGTACAGTTAAATATTTATTCCATCTTTTATTCACCCTGTAACCACATCTCTCTGGTTCCTAAATCCCATTTATTTCCATCTATCCCATTGAAAATGCTTTGTGTATATAAAAAAGGACATTTTGATGCACTTTCTCCCACAATTCCTTTTGCAATTCTACTCACTGAGGCACAGCTTTAGTTAAACACTGTCCACTCCTGTTCCGTTCTGCCTGTCTTCAGCCACATCCCTATGACTGTTCCGATGCTTCAGGTTTTTTTCTTTGGTTTTGGCAAGGTGTTTTCAACTGAACTCTGTCCCTTCATCCTCTCTCTCCGTTTTAAACTCTGTTGATAGTACAACAAACATTACTGGGCAGGGCAATGATCACAGCCCGGAATCATTGGGTTCACTGGAATGGGATTTGTTTCAAAATTCACTCGTGGGATATGGATATCTCTGGCTGGTCAGCATATCTTGCCCAGTCCTAACTGCCCTTCAACTGAGTGGCTTGCTGGGTTATTTCAGAAGACAATTTAGTGGCAATTACATTGCTGTGGTTGTGGAGACACATTCTGATGTGCACACCAGTTGAGAATTGCAGACGTCCTTCCCGAAGGCATGAATGTAGTGGATAGATTTTTCCTATCGTCAGCAATTGTTTAATACTAATTTGCAGGTTTTTAATTCGATATTCTTTTCTGAACATTTCTTTTACTGTCATTTGCGTAGCGGGTTTTGAATCTGTGCCCAGAGAACATTAGCTGAGTTTCTGAATAGATCGTCTTGTACACATACTACTCTGCCATCACATCACCTTGTGACAGGTTGCTCATCCCACCGCACCATGAAACAAAATGCCAGATTCCGACGCATTTAAAATCTGACACCTTCCTACAGTCTGGTGATATCACTCAGTATGTCTCCATGTGGTATCCCTCTTTGTGAGGGTTTAATTCCTGCCTCTGTCAGTGTCTCTGACACTTGCAGCTACTCCAGATCTTGAGCCAACAGAATTCTCCCATTCAGCGAGACGAGGAAGTTCAAGCCAAGGTTGGAGTCTGGGATTGCTCAGATCTGTGTGGAATTCAGTGCCATTCCCCACCTGAAACCCTGACTGCATCAGTCTAATATCGGATTCTGTTTATTTCTCTGTCTCCTGTAGGTATTCAGGAAGTTCCTGTCTCAATAGACTTGCCAATTGCTGGGTGTCTCGTCGAAAACCTCATTGACGATAGTTGGTTATCCAGAGACAGGTGGGGTAGGGAGATCTGGGGCATTCAATAAATCATGCAGCGAGGTACGATAACTCACACTGCACAGAGCAGAGAGCAATGAGGGGACTCCAAACATCAACTAACAAGACATGACATAGAAACAACAGTTCAGGTGGGAGAGAACAGTACAGATAGACCCCGGGCTGAATCATTATTCCAACACTACATTTTATTTTACTAAGACAGCAGAAGGAGTTCACACTTATGAATGCAGACCTGAGCTGTCTTAGTGAGCATCAGTACAACAGAGATAAAGAAAAACTGGCACGGGACGCTGGTAATGATGCCTGGGATATTTCTGTTCTATGTTCCCTCTCCAGTACTGTATCTATAATACATTTCGTGGACCATTGTCTTCAATCATTCTTTCTCTTAGGACAGTTAATATTTCTGCATCTCCTCCACTCACTACAATGCTTCCATATATTTGAAATATACTCCAGTCCAAACTACTAAGCTGATGGCTGTAACTTGTTTCTGGCTGTACAACAAACCTTGTCTCCATTGACTTGTCTTCCAATAACTGGAGTCGTAGAGTCCTGCTGCACGGAAGCAGATTCTTCAGCCGACTTCGTCAATGCTGACCCGTTTTCCAAAAATGAACGAGTTGCATTTGCCTGCGTTTGACTCATGTCCTTTCAAACCTATTCGTTTCCATGTTTCTGCTCAAATTTATTTTGCGTGTTGTACAAAAAAATTGCATTTGTTTCTTTCATTTCATCTGCCAGTACGTTCTGTATATTCACCATCCTCTGGTGAAATTGTTAGACGCATCAGTCTCTCTTTAACTCTTTGCTATCTCACCTCGTGTTTATACTCTTTAGATTTGGACTCATCTACCATTTGGTATTCACCTTACTTAAATCCCGCATGGTTTTATAAATATTCATAAGTTGCCCCGTGGCCTTCTAGGCCCGAGGGAAATATTGAGGACAATGCTAGAGGTATCTCCAACTCATGTACTCAGTGTTCTTGACAATGATGGCAATGTGCCAAATTCTATTTTCCACACCCTGAATACCTGTGGTGATGGTTCTTCCAAGGAACGGTATTACTGCATCCCTTGGTCTCTTTCTGTTCACAACACTGCCTGGGGCCCTAACATTTTCTGTATTCGTATTCCCTGGATGACCTTAACAAAATCCAGCACCTGATTTAAACTCCATCTTTCATTCATTGGCCCATTGGCCCAGTTTATCAAGATCCCCTTCGATAACTATATTCAAAAGACACTATTAAACAGATTTTGGTGTCCACAAACGTACTAACTATGACTCCGATATAACCACCCAAATCGTTTATGTAAATAGTGAACAACAGTGCCCCCGCACCAACCTGTACGACACTCCGTTGGTCAGAGGCCTCCAGTCCGAACAACAATACTCTACAATCACCCCCTGTCTCCGACCGTCAAGCCCATTTTGTATCTAGTTGGCTACCTCTCCCTGGTCCCATGTGGTCGAAACTTATTAACGAGTGTACCATGTCAAAACCTGTACAAGACCTTGCTGAATCCAAAAGCTACGTCTATTGCTCTGCCTTCGTCTATCTTCTTGGTCAGATCTTTAACAAATTCAATCAAGTTTGTAAGATATGTTTTCCCACACACAAAGCCTGCTGACTCTCAGTCATAAGTCCTTGTGCTTCCAAATGCATGTAAATCCCATCTATCAGAATGATCTCCAACAGCTGACCCATCCTGCAGTCTGGATAATCGTTCTGTAGTTCTCTTGCACTGCTTCTTAAATAATGGCACAAATCTATATTCATAGTCTTAGTCATAAAGCCCGGTAACTGACTGTTCCGTTCATTATAATTTAAAACTAGTCTTGACACAGCTGACTGTTCCTGGATCACATCCCTTCAAACTTTCCCAATTCCTTTTAAACGTTGTATTTGGTCAAACATTCACGCCTTCCTTGGACAGTTCATTCCGCACCCAAACCACGCTCTGTGTAATAATTTGTCCCTCATGTCGTTTTATGTAAATCTGTCACTAACCTTAAATATGGAACTCCTGGTCTTGATGTTTCCCTGTCCTTGGGAAAAGACAACTGCCATTAATTCTATCTAAACCCCCATATTACATTATGAACATCTGTAAGCTCGCCTATCAACCTCCAAGCTCCAATGAAAAAGTTCTAACTTATCCAGCCTTTCTCTGCAACTAAAACCTTCCATACACATCAACATTCCGTTAAATCTCTCCTGAATTCTCTCCAGCATTAAAGAAAATCCATCCTGTAACTGGACGAACGGAACTGCACACAGTATTACAGAAGAGGTTTCAACAATGTCCTGTACAAGCTCAACACGACCTCCCAACTCTTCGTCTCGAAAGAACTGTATCGTGATGTGAAGTGTGTCAAGTACATTTTTTAACCAATCTGTCTCTCCATGTTAGCAACATTCAAAGAATGATATACCTGTACCATTATGTCCCTACGTTCTCGGACACTACTGAAGGCCTTGCATTTATTGTATATTCCCGACACTTGCTTGCTGTACCAAAATGCATGACCTCGTATTTTTTTCAGATAGAACTATATTTATGGTTTTTCAGCCCATTCACGCATTTCACCAAGTTCCTGTTGTCATCAAAGAAAACCTCCTTCACTGTCCACTATGCATCCCTCCAGTCTTCCATCACATCACACATGGCTGTCAAATATCTAGGCTAGGTGCCCGTCAATTTCTTCCCTGGCTTCCCACAATGTCATGAGATACCCTTGGTCAGGTTCTAGGGACTTACCTACCTTTATATTTTAAAAACTCCAGCATGTCCTCTGCTATGACGTGGTGTCATTTGAAAACATTGAGTCATAGAGATATACAGCACGGAAATAACCCTTTCGGTCCAACTCATCCGTGTTGTTTCTCGTTCCAATTACCAGAATTTTGCCAGTTTTCCTCTCAACTTTTGCTATTCGTAGATTCACCCAGTTGCCTGTTGAACGTATTTCTGCCAGCCTCTACCAGTTTCTCTGGCAGGTTATTCCGTACACGCACCACTCTCTGCGTGAACGAGTTGTCCCTGCGGTCCCTTTTAAAAGTTCCCCTCGTATTTTAAAGCTATTCCCTCTTCGTTTGAAATCCCACAGTCTGGAGAAAACACCTTGTGTTTTGACCCTATCCATGCCGCTCATAATTTTAAACGCTTTTATAAGATAACTCCTCAGGTTTCCATTTTTACCTGAAAACGAGACCAGTCTAGTCAGCTTATCCCTGCAGCTCAAACCCTCCAACCCTGACAACAACCTTATTCATTTTTTGTGTACCCTTTCAACTTCCACAACATCCTTCCCGTGGCATTTGGACCATAATTGCACATAGTATTCCAACAGTGGTCAAGCCAATCGCTGTTTGTTCACTGGTCCCCCGAGTCGTTATCCACAATAAATTTCAAAGTTAAATATTTGTTTTGCATCTTTTCATTTCACACATCGTTGGCTTCGTTGATCACTAAGGATTACTATTTTGGCCCCAGTTATTCTTTTGCTCTTCATACAATTATGGAATCTCTTTGGATTCTCCTTAACCTTATCTGTGAAAGTTATTTCATGACCCCTTTCTGCATTCCGGAATTCCATCTGAAGTTTATTCCTACAGCCCCGATGCTCCTCAAGCGATTCACTTGATCCAGCTGGAGTAAAGTGGTACTGAAAAAGCACAGCAGCTCAGGCAGCATCTGAGGAGCAGTAAAGTCGACGTTTCGGGGAAGAACCCTTCACCAGTAATAGAGGCAGAAAGCCTGAAGGGTGGAGAGATAAGTGAGAGAAGGGATGTGCTGGGGCGAAAGTGGCATAGAGTACAACAGGTGAGCGGGGGAGGGTATGAAGGTGATAGGTCGGGGGGAGGGGGAGTGAATATGTGGAAAAGAAGATAGGCAGGTAGAACAAGTCATGGGGACAGTGCTTAGCTGGAAGTTTTGAACTGGGTTGAAATGGGGAAAGAGAAACTGTTGAAGTCCAGATTGATGACCTGGGGTTGAAGTGTTCTGAGGCAGAAGTTGAGACGTTCTTCCTCCAGGCGTTTGGCGGTGAGGAAGCGGTGGTGAAGGAGGCCCGGGACATGCATGTCCTCGGCACCGTGGGAGGAGGAGTTGAAAGGTTGGGCCACGGAGCGCTGTGATTGATTGGTGCGGGTGTCACAGAGATGTTCCTTCAAGCGCTCTTCTAGGAGGCGTCCAGTCTCCCTAATGTACAAGAGACCGCATCGGGATCAATGGATACAATAAATGATATCGGTGGATGTGCTGGTAAACCTTTGATGGATGTGGAAGGCTCCTTTTGAGCCTGGGATGAAGGTGCACGAGAAGGTGTGGGCGCAGGTTTTGCAATTGCTGCGGTGGCAGGGGAAGGTGCCAGGACGGGAGAGTGGGTTGTGGGCGGGGGGGGCGTGGACCTGACCAGGTAGTCAGGACTGAACGGTCTTTGTGGAAGGCGGAGAGGGGTGGGGAGGGAAATGTATGCCTGGTGGTGGGGTCCGTTTGGATGTGGCGGAAATGTTGGCAGATGATTTGGTTAATGTGAAGGTTGGTAGGGTGGAAGGTGAGCACCGGGGGGGTTCTGTCCTAGTTACGGTTGGAGGGGTGGGGTCAGATGGCAGAGGAGCGGAATGTGGATGAGTTGCATTGGACGGCATCTTTAACCGTGGAAGAAGGGAAATTGCGGTCTCTAAAGAATGCAGCCATCTGGAGTGTTCTGTGGTGGAACTGGTCCTCCTGGGAGTAGATACGGCGGAGGTGGAGGAATTGGGAATACGGGATGGCATTTTTGCTGGAGGTATGGCGTGAAGAGATGTAAGCCAGGTAGCTGGGGGATTCGGTGGGTTTGTAAAAAGTGCCCGTGTCAGGTCGGTCTTCATTAACAGAGATGGAGAGGTCCAGGAAGGAGAGGGAGGTGTCAGAGATGATCCAGGTAAATTTAAGTTCAGGGTGGAATGCGTTGGTTAAGTTGATGAATTGCTCAGCCTCCTCGCGGGAGCACGAGATGGCGCCAATGCAGTCATCAATGTAGCCGAGGAAGAGGTGGGTCATGGTGTCGGTGTAACTACGGAAGATGGCATGTTCTACGTAGCCAACAGAGAAACATGCATAGCTGGGGCCCATACGGGTGCCCATGGTTACCCCTTTGGTTTGGAGGAAGTGGGAAGATTGGAAGGAGAAATTGTTAAGGGTGAGGACCAGTTGGGCCAAACCAATGACAGTGTCGGTGGAAGGATACTGTTGGGGACGTCGGGAGAGGATGAAGCGGAGTGCTTGGAGGCCCAGGTCATGGCGGATGGAGCTTTAGAGCGACTGGATATCCGAAATGAAGATGAGGCTCTGGAAGCCGGGGAAACGGAAGTCTTGGAGGAGGTGGATGGCGTGGCTGGTGTCTCGAACGTATGTAGGGAGTTCCTGGACTACGGGGGATAGGACAGTGTCAAGGTCGGTAGAAATATGTTCATTGGGGCAGGAGCATGCTGAAACAATGGGTCGGCCAGGGTGGTTATTTTTGTGGATCTTGGGAAGGAGGTAGAACCGGGCAGAGCGGCGTTCCAGCTGACAATACCTGACATGTGCTCACTGTTTCTTGATCAGAGCCTCAATAGTCGGCCAGTGTTTCCTAAATCTGTCAGCATTGATCTGCCCACTAAGAGAATCATGCCAGCGCTAAACGCTCGTTTCATCTCAGTTTTATCTCAGACTTCCTTTTCCCTGCAAATAGACTCCCCAATCAACTTTTAACAATTTATGTCTAATACTTTCAAGATTTGTCTTGCCACAGTTTATAACTTTTACTTGTGAACCAAGCCTGTCCTTTTCCCTAGTTTTCTTTTCAAGCTAATGGAATTGTGGTCACTTCGCCAAAGTGCAAATTTAAACACTTAAATTCTGCAAAACCTTTGTCGCTTTCCATGAGGACTTTGAAACTTACAGAATCATGATGACGATTCACAAGATATCTACCTAATAGTTATCTCTGTCATCTTGTCCAGTATCTTCAGTCCACCGTGTCTTGTAACACCCTGCAGCTCGAAGCAAACCTCCCAATCTGTGTATCTTTCCCCAGCCTCTCTAGCACATGATATCACTATTATTTTCTCCTATCCATTCAGAACTCCTCCACTCTGCACTGCAGCACCTCTTTCCCTCTAAACTTCTATCATCACAATAAATTGCCTTAGCTGTATGTAAACCTGCAACCTTTCCTGCCAATCCGCCCTTTGAGTAACATTATGAAGCCACTTAACCCGTCCGTTTATCTAACACCTCACCCTGTATCGGAAATCTTCTCTATATCTGTAACCTCCTCCCGTCACTACTAAGCGTTCGTGACTCTGTAACCGCCTGTAGTCACTAAAACCATTCGTGAATCCGTAAATTCCGACTGATTACTGTCACCTATTCCAGTCCAGAGTAATTAGAACATGGAACTTAGAAACGTACAGCATAGAACTGGCCTTTAGTCCCACAATGTTGTGCCGAGGCTTAACCCTAATGTAAAATATAATAACTTAACCTCCACACCCCACAGCTCGCTGCTATCCATGTGCATTTCCAGCAGTCTCTTAAATGTCCCGAATGACTCTGCTTCCACCAACATCGCTGGCAACGCACTTCAGGCATTCACAACTCTCTACGTATAGAACCTACCTCTGATGTCCACTCTATACCTTTGTTTGCAGACAGATTGCACCACATTTTTCAACTCTTTTCTGAATTTGTTCTGGGTTGATGCATGAACACAGGAGTTCGTAAAACAACGCAACATCTTAAGAATATTTCCTGTTTAATTTGAGATATATGTCGTCTCTGTGAGGTGACTTTGTAATAATTAAAGTGTGACAGTTTGGTAATGACAGAACTCTCAGAATGCATCAACGAAAGCAGGATGAAAGAGATTGATAGAGAGAACAGTAAAATGACAGATTTGCTCCGGTTCTCCCTCTCTTAATTACTGTTTTTCTCAAGTCTGTGAAGCTGCAGTACATTGCGGGTTCTATTCGCCACTAAAATAAGTTGGATGGTGAAATAATTAAACAAGGAAATTCGGAGATAAGGAAGCTAAGAAATCCAGGCGCAGTAAAACGAGGCAAATGTTATCCCTGCAAATGAAGCAAGAAAACGACACCTGAATGGCAGCCCATGTGGATTTTGTTCATGAATTGTTCAATTTCATGGGCAACCAGAACCGGGATATTCTTTAAGAAGATCAGAACTGACAAGATTTTTACGATTCTGGTTGCAGTGCCTTTGTTACAATGCTTTGCTTTAAACTTCTGACAGCAGATCACCACAAAATTGTCAAATGTGAAGGAAATAGTGAGCGGTGGTTATCGTGTCGATAACGAGTATGCACACAGAACTGTGGGACAAGAATGAAAATGGAAAGTTGTAAATCAAGTATTATATACTAAAATACTATTGATTCCGAGCAAGAAATTTGATGTTGCCTTCGTATCATGGAAATGGAAATCCAGTAGGAAAAAAAATTACATTTTCCTCGCAAGACCAACAATATAGTCGCTGTGAGCGAGTCAGAGACGATTGTTTATTTTCCAAAGTATGATTGAAATCGAGTTGTTAAAACTTGTTAAGAGTATATGAACAAAAGCTGTGCTACTTGTAAAATAAGAAATTCACTCAAACCTTTAATCACATTATTGTATGTGTCATAGTCAGACAATCGAAAGATCAACTTACATCTTTGTTGAGACATTTATAATACATTATTATTGCACCAGGAAAAGTGGAAAGTGTCCACACAATTCTACATTTTGTTCCATTGCAGAACACTGATTATGGGAAATAGTTTACCAAAATAATATGCGGCATTAATATGAAGCAATTAAAATTGCTTAAAGGAAATCAATACAAATGATTCAAATGGAAGACAAATAACTGCAAGAATTGGATAGTACGTTCTTTCAATAATAAAATCACTGGTTTCCCCAATTTCCGAGAATGAATGACTTCTGTAGGTGTTGAAAATCTGTGACTGGTACATGACCAAGGTACAGGAAGACAATCGACAGTTGCACATGCATCAGCCCTCCAGAGAGTCAATAATGACAAGCCATCACTGATATTATTTGCAATCATTCAATACGAATTATTTTTTATCTAATACATTAAATGACAGAAACCTGAGTCTTGTACCATGGCTTTGCTTTCATTGCTCGCTGTATTACTGTGCACTGAGTCCTTATTTCATTTATGTTACCGTAATTATGAATTTAGGGGCGCATCCGGCTTGTGTAAAGTAGATCTACTTTGTAAATTAGTTTCACTTTATCAATTGCCGTTTATCCCTTTTTCTAATATACGCTGCTCCTCCTTACTGCCAAATGCTGCATCCTTGAAGTATCTGACAACTGATCACATTCTAATAATTGCAAGGGTGCTTTCAGTCCTGAATATTGGACGAAGGAACCCTAATATTTTGACAACTGTCTTGTAGATCCCTGCATTTAAATCCCACATAATTTCATCTGGAACCTACCTGAGTGAATACCATCATGTCCGCATGTTGCATATTTCTGTACCCATGAAGCTGAAAACCTGCAATAGTTCATCTAAATGCCTGTGTAAGAGCACACAGCACCGAATGAATTTTGGTTTTCCATACACAAAACACATTGCACGATGTGCAGGCATCACATTAGTACGTGGAATATTGGGGTGGGTGGAGAACATAAGTACCGACTCCATCTGTACTGAAGTAGTGTGAGACAAAGCTATGTGCTAAAGGCAGTTGACACCCTTGTCCAGATAGCTCAGGATCTTTAAAAAAATGTAGCTACACGGAGAGTGTATACATTGGCTATAATTTCCCCCAAAAAATCATGCATATTGAAAAGTACTGGAGGATTTAAAAATTGAAATCACACTATTCAAAACTGGAGTGAGGCAAAACGTTGGTAAATAAAATGTGAGTAGTTGAATATCTTTTGTTAGAACTTACTTTTGACTCCCCAAAGCTTGTAAACGATTTATACGGCAGAAGTTATCAATCTATTAAAATACTCCCGACTCGCTTTGATTGGTGTATCTCTAACAAGACTGAAGAAGCCTGACACTATCGGAAACAAAGTAGCCAGCCTAACTGACACCACATCCTGAGGTTTCCTCTCTTTTCATCAGCGATGCTCAGAAGTAGTTGCGTGTACAATCAACAAGATTTCCTGCAGAAATTTACGATGATTAATTCAACAGAACCTTCCAAAACAAGAGTACTGGCATCTAAAAAAAAACACGAACAGCAGATAAAACAGAACATCACTTTCAAGTTGCCCTCCATGCCACTCACCATCCTGATTTGGAAATGTGTCACATGATCAATTCTCCCTCCCGTTGTGCGTCTGCCACCCTAATGAGGGCAACAGATGTTACCAAAATTAGAGCTGTAGTGGCCAGTGAAGAAGGTTACCTCAGAGTTCAACGGGACATTGACCAGATGGACCAAAGGGCTGACGAGTTGCAGATGGCATTTAATTTAGATAAATGTGAGGTGCTGCATTTTAGAAAGATAAATGAGTCCTAGACTTATACACTTAATGACACTGAAGTTAAAGTTGGATAGGCGATTGAATATGCCTGCCTTTACCGTCAGTGCATGGAATTTAGGAATTGGGAGGCCATTTTGGAGCTCTCCAAGTTATTGGTTACGCCACTATTGATGCACTGCGTGCACGTCTGGTATCCCTGCAATAGGAAGGATGTTATGAAATCTGAAGAGGCTTAGAAAAGATTTGCAAGGGTGTTTTCAGGTTTGGCGGCTTTGCGCTACAGGGAGACGATGAATAGACAGGACTATTTTCACTGGAACATTGGAGACAGAGGAGTAAACTTATAGAGGTTTATAAAATCATTGGGGGGTGTGTATGGAAAATATACAAAGTATTTTCCAAGGGTTTGTGAAGTCCAATACTGGAGGGCATAGTTTTATGGTAAGAGGGAACAGATTTAAAAGGGAGCTAAGGGCGTCTTTTTCACGCAGAGGGTGGAATATGTATGGAATTAGTTGTCAGAAGTAGTGGTGGAGGCTGGTACAATTGCAACATTTAAAAGGTCTTTGGATCGGAATATGGATCGGGATGGTTTCGCAGGACATGGGCCAAATGCTGACAAATGGGACGAAATTAATTAGGATACCTGGTCTGCGTGTATGAGTTGGTCCAATGGGTCTCTTTCCATGCTGTCGATCTCTCTGACTTTCTATTCATTTCTATTTCCCTCTCTCACCCTGTCCATCTCTCTCCCTCTGTCCCTTGCAAAAAACCCCATACTCTTCCTGTCCGTCAGCCACACAGACAAACTCTTGAGGGTTGGGTAATCCCGCTTTGCCACGTTGACTGTATTTCTTCAGGTGAAAAAGCTGTTCTCTGGTGAGAACTGAGCTTTGCCTCCCAGCCGAATTGTTTTCGGACTGCGAGCCTTGTCGCTCAAAACCACTGGCAAAGCAGAGCCTTGTTTAAGCACCATCAAAACCGTTGAGACAAAGCAGTTCCTCTTCACAACGATACTGTGCTCTTGAGATTTTTTTTCTGATCAGTCATTAAACACTCCAGGCTCCGAGGTGGCTAGTTTGGTAGATACATGAAAAAGGATTTTGTGAGGCCTTTTGTTTCTATGTAAACTTCTGTGTTTTCAGGCCAGGGAACTAAAGTTTGCGAAGTGACTTGTACAATGAAAAGGGAGTGATCGTCTCTTGGGCTGAATATTTCAGACCAGAACGAGTTGGGCAGTTTAGCTGTTGATTGTGTGGAAATGGTCTGCTAATCTCTCTCACATTCTGCCCTTCTAATTTCGACTTGTAAGCATTTGTTTCATTTTTATAGCGTTTCATGAGGTGTTGATTATTCGGACTGTTGTGAATATTCGGAAAAGCATAATTCAGTTTCGTTGGGATAGACTGTGTTCTGTAGGAATTCGTTATTCTGTTCTTTGCGTTGCATTGTAAAATTTTGCGAATTTTTTTTGTGTCTTTTTTAAAACCTGATAGTCAACCTAGCTAAGTTACTCCACGTAATTTTCATTGTACATTTCCCGAAAGATATTACAAAGTTATTGTCTAAGCTGCCTCCCGAAGAATTGTTTGGGTGCTTAGTATATAACAATTTCCCAATCCTTGTATGAGTTTAATAGAGGTTACTGGGCAGAATGGTCCTGAGCTTTAATACCAGCAGGCTTTTTCAGACAGGATCGGTGACATTGTTATGCTGGATAATTAGTCCAGATAGGGGCCTGCACTGTGCTGGATATGTCCTTATATCGTGCGGGATGGGAACCAATGTCATGCTGGATCGGGAAGTTTGGCAGCTACTTGACAAATGAGCATTGCTGGCAGGATCAGATTGTTTTGTCTATCCATAATTTTGCTTGAGAAGAGTCTGGTGAACTGTCTTCTAAGCCCTGCAGTCCATGTTCTGTCGGCAGATGCACGATGCCCATCGGTGTGAAATTCCAATATTCTGTCACAGTGACACTAGAGCAGCGGTGATATCTTTGTATTTCAAGATGGTGAGCGGCTTGCAGGGGATCTTGCAGAACACCACAGGGTCGTGTTCTGCGGCCCTTGTTCTTCTAGACGGAAGTGGTCATGGGTATGGAAGATGCTGTCTAAGGATCTTCTACCAGCGGACGTGGTAGAAGCGGGCACAATAGGGTCATTTAAGATGTATCTAGACAGATACATGAGTGGGCAGAGAGAAAAGGGATACAAATCCTTACAAAATAAGCGACAGGTTTAGTTATAGGATCTGGATCATCACAGGCTTAGATGGCCCGAATGCCTGTTCGTCCACTCTAATTTTCTATGATCTTTGTTCTTTCACATTAGTCAAATTGTCGCTTATTGCAGATAATAATAGCCGAGTATTTATGTGGTGCGTATCTTGCTGGCGAATTTTCTGCCCATTCTAAATCCCTCTGAAACATCTTTCTCTCCCTCTTACAGCAAACGTGATGACCATTGTCATTCTGTTTCGAAGAAACTGTGGTCTTTCCCAGTGTGTCACTGTTTACATGCTGGCCATGGCAATTACAGACCTACTCGTCATTATTAATAATATTATAATGTATGATATTTTCTCTTATCATTTTCCACTTTCATTCCTGTTCCACACTTCGTGTGTAAGGGCATTTTATATATGCATGCTGTAGATTTTGATTTGCCTGTTTGGTGCTTGGTTATCTTCACATTTGACCGATTCGTAGTGATCTGTTGCCAGAAGTTTAAATCAACGTATTGTACTGAAAGAACGGAAATCACAGTTATAACAACGTTCCCCGTCCTAGTGTTTCCAAAGGAAATCCCAGTTTTGTTTGCTTATGAGCCTCAGCAAATAATTAACCACGTGAAGTGGGGCTGCGGGTCTCGTGCTGCTTCTTTTTCTTCATCTCCAGGGATTGCATCTGTGTGGCTTTACACCGCCTGGGTAATTTGGCTTCCCTTTGCACTGATTGTCCTGTTTAATGCTCTCACCATCAGACGAATTATGTTGTCAAATAGAACCCACACTGGACGCTGCCAACACAGGACTGACAAAGAGAGAGATTCAGAGGTGGAGAATCGAAGGAGATCCATTGTTTTACTCTTCTCTGTATCATTTTCCTTTATATTGCTTTGGTTTACACATTCAGTGAACTTAGGAGTTAATAGGTTGACAGACACTAATGATTATTGTGGTGACAGGACAAGTTCTGCATATGGAGCCTTCGAAATTGGATATTTCCTGGTTTATTTGAATTGCTTTCAGAACCCCTGTATTTATGCAGCGACCCAAAGCAAATTTAGACAGGAGGTGAAAAATATGTTAGAGGCTCCATGGAGGATACTTCGAAGTTCAGTAAGAGTGAAATAATAAAATGGAATCAAATCTTACAAATGAGTCCATATTAAAAAGTATCGATTTCAGGCCAGTTTTCAATTGGATATCCTTTTTGGGAAAAGGTTAATTTTCCTGAAGCATTTTTTTTCAACGTGGATGAAGGACCAAAGGGAACTATAGCTTTTTTCCAGATTTAACAAAGATAATGGATAGTGTTGAGGAAGCAGGAGTGCTGCAGAAGTACTTGGACGGGATCGAAGAGTGGGCAAGAAGTGGCAGATGGAAGTAAAATGTGGGAAAGTGTGATGTGATACTCTTAGGGTGGAAAACAAATGTATCAACTATTTTCAAAATGAGGAAACGCTTCCGAAATCTGAAGTACAAAGGGATTTGGAGTTATGGTTCAGGATGCTCTGAATGTTAATAATTAAGTTCGGGTTGGATATTAGGAAGGGAAACGCTATGTCAGCGTACACGTAGAGATGGTTTCAGTACGAGAGAGGATTTACTGCTGAGGTTGATTATGGCTCTGGTCAGAATACATTTGGAATAATGTGAGAAGTCTTGGAGGCTATATCTGATGAGGCACATGCTGGCCTTGGGGGGTGGGGGTGGGGGGGTCAGAAACAGTTCACAAGAATTATCCTGGGGATGAAAGGGTTTTCATTTAAGTTGTGATTGTGGCTTCTGAGTCTTTATTTGACAGATTTCAGAATGAACTGGAGAGATTGGATTGAATCTTCCTGATTACGAAGAAGCATGGATAGAGTAGATGTGGAGAAGATGTTTCCACTAGTCGGAGTGACTACGATCCAAGGACAGAACCTCAGAGCAAAGTTCAAACTACTTAAAAATTAGATAAATAGGAATTTTATCAACCCGAAGGCGATGAATCTGCAGATCCAATTGCATAAAGGACTGTGGAAGTCAAGTCGTTGAATGTTCACATGACAGAGATAAGTATGTTCTTGATTAGAACATAGAACAATACCGCAGAGAACAGGCCCTTCGGCCCGCGATGTTGGATCGACCTGTGAACTATTCTCGGCCCCCTCCATTATTCCATCATCATTCATGGGCTTGTCTAAGGAATGTTGAAATCTCCCTAATGTGGCTGAGTTGACTACATTGACAAGTAGGGCGTTCCACGCTCTTATCACTCTCTGTGTAAAGTACCTGCCTCTGACATCTGTCTTAAATCTATCACCCCTCAATCTCCAGTTATGTCCCCTCGTACAAGCTGATGTCGCCATCATTGGAAAAATGACTTTCACTGTCTACGCTATTTTGTCCTCTGGTCATTTTGTATGTCTCTATCAAATCCCCTCGCAGCCTTGTTTTTTCAAAAGAGAACAAATCCAAGTCTCTCAGCCCTTCCTCACAAGACCCTCTCTCCAGACCAGGCGACATCCTCGTAAATCTCCTCTGTACCTTTTCCAATGTTTCGACCTGCTCCAACAGCTCTACACAATATTCCAAGTGCGGCCGCACTACCATGAATATTTCCATTGATGCAGTACTCTGCCGTCCTGTTATTCTTCCCAAAGTGCATTACCTCACATTTAGTTGCATTGACCTCCATTTGTCATGTCTCAGCCCAATTCTGTTGTGAATCCAACTCCCCCTGCAAACAATTCTTCCAACCGTCCATTACTCCAACGACTTCATTGTCGTCTGCAAATTTACTAATCCATCCACCTATGCCTGCGTCTAAGTCATTTGTAAAAATTGATAAACAGTAGTTGTCCCAAAACTGATCTTTCTGGCATACCACTAACAACCGGACTCCTGGCTGAATATTTCCCATCAAGCACCACTCGCTGCCTTCTTTCAGAAAGCCAGTTTCTAATCGAAACTGCTAAATCACCCTCAATTCCATGCCTCTGCATTTTCTCTGACTGACTACCATGTGAAACCTTATCAAAGGCTTGACTGAAGTCCATTTATACCACTTCAACTGCCATACCCTCATCTACGTGCTTGGTCACTTTCTCAAAAAGTTCAGTGAGGTTTGTAAGACACGTCCTACCCTTGACGAAACCATGTTGACCATCTGAAATCGAATTGTTGCTTGTTAATAAATCTTAACTCTTATAATCCTTTCCAAAATCTATCCTCCAACAGAAGTAAGGCTGACTCGTCGAAAATTACCTGGGTCATTTCTACTGCCCTTATTTAACAAGGGGACAAAATTTGCAAACCTCCAGTCAACTGGAACTAAACTGTAGACAATAACGACTCAAATATCAAAGCCAAAGGCTCTGCTATGTACTCCTTAGCTTACCAGAGAATCCTCGCATAAATCCCGCCAGGCCCAGGGACGTGTCGACTTTCAATCCTTCCATAATTTATAACACCTGTTCATAACTAACAGCGATCCTTTTTAGTCTAATATCTCGTATATCATTCTTGTCCTCTACAACATTCTCCTTTACCTGAGTGAAAAGCAATGAGAAACTTTCACTTAGCACCTTTCCGATCTCCACAGGGTCCACATTCAACATCCCACTTCTGTCTTTCAGTAGTCCTATTCCTACCCTAGTCATCCTTTTATTCCTCACAAATCTATAGAACGTTTTGGATTCTTCTTTACTGTATTTGCAAAACACTGCTCGACTCCTCTCTGTGATCTTCTTAACTCTCTCTTTAAATGCTCTGAGCTGAGCTGTAAATCTCAGCGCCTCATCTGAACCATCTTGCCTCATCAACACATAAACCTGCTTGTTATGCTTAACAATCGACTCACATTCTGTCGTAAACCATGGTTCCCTTACCATATCACTTCCTCCCAGCCTGACAGAGACATACCTATTAAGGACACGCAATATCTGTTTCTTACACGAGCTTCACATTTGCAATGTCTGCATCCACTGCATTTTGCTTCCCCATTCTATGCATCCTAATTATTGCCTAATCGCATTATAGTTGCCCTTGCTGCATCGATAACCCGTGAACTGTGGCATGTTTTTATCCCTTCCCATCGCTGGACAAAACGCAACTGAATTATGGTCACTCTCTCCAAAGTGCTCACCTACAACCTAATCAAACACCTGGCCTGGTTCATTACCATGCACCAGATCCGGTGTCGCCTCCCCTATGTCGGCCCTTCAACGTACTGTGCAAGGAAACCTTGCTCTACACATTGGACAAAAACTGATCCATCCGATGTAAAAGAGTTAAAACATTTCCAGTCAAAGTTAGGGAAGTTAAAGTCCCCCATAATGACCACCTGTTCCTTTCACTTGTACCCAGAATAATTTTGCCAATCCTCTCTGCCATCGCCCTGGAACTCTGTGCAGCCCAATAAAAAAATCCAAGCAGTGTGACCGCTCATGTCCTGTTTCTTACCTCAGACCACACTACCTCAGTGGATGAGTCCTCGTCAAAAGTTCTCTCAGCCACCGTTATACACTCTTTGACTAACAAGGCCGCACCTCCCACCCTTTTACCGCCTTGTCTGTTTTTAATGAAACATCTAAATCAGGGAACCAGAAGCATCCTTTCCTCACCCTGCTCTATTCATTCCTCTGAAATGGTCACAACATCGAAGTCCCACGTACCTATTCGTGCTGCAAGCTCACGTACCTTATTTTGGATACTTCTCGTGTTGAAGTAGACACACTTCAAACGAGGTTTCTGTCTCCTAGCACATTCCTGTGACCCTGCAATCCTATCCCTATCCTCCCTTCTCTCATCCTCCTGTGCATTGCAACTACACCACAGTTTCCCATCCTCCTGCTGAGCAAGTTTAAACCCACTCGAATAGCACCAACAAATTTCCCACACCGGAAATTAGTACCTCTCTGGTTCAAGTGAAGCTCGTCCTGTTTGTACAGGTTCCAACTCCCCCAGAATGAGCCCCAATTATCCAAGTACTTGAAACCATCCGTCCTGCACCATTCTTGCAGCCGCGTGTTCAGCTGATGTCTCTCCTTATTCCTTTCCTCGCTATCACGTGGCATGCATAACAAACCAGAGATTATAACTCTGTTTGTTCTCGCTCTCAGCTTCCACCCTAGCTCCGCAAAATCCTGCCTTACATCTCTATCCCTCTTTTTATCTATGTCGTTTGAATCTACATGAACCACGACTTGAGACTCGTCACCCTCTCTCTTCAGCACCCCAATGATACGGTCAGAGACATTATGGACCCTGGCACCTGGGTGGCAACACACCATCAGTAAGTCTTGTACGTTGCCAACAAGCCTTCTATCTGAGCCTCTAACTATTGAGTCCCCAGTCCCAAACACTCATCCTTTCCCTCCTTCCCTTCTGTGCAACAGGAACAGGCTCTGTGCCAGAGACATGGGCCCCACTGCATGCCCCCGGTAAGTCATCCACATCAAAAGTATCCAAAACGGTATGCGTGTTTTCCAGGGGAACGACCACAGGGTATCCCTCAACTGATTAGTTTTTCCCCTTAGAAGAGTCACCAGCTTTTTGCTTGCCTGTGAGTAACTACTTGCCTCTAACTCTTGTTTATCAAAGACTGCCTCCAGTCGTTCATCCAGCTCCAGCTCCAACTTTCTAACACGGTCTTGGAGCAGCGTGAGTTGGGTGCACTTCCTGCAGATGTACTTGGTAGGACACTAATGGTGTCCCTGTCCTCAAGCATCATGCCGGAAGAACATTGTTCTCCTTGCACTGCCATTTCTGCTCGTCCCCTTATCACAAAAAGAAGAAGAAGAGTGGATTAGCTGATGTGTCCCCAGTCTTTAAGGTTATAGGAGGTGTGTGGGTGTGAGGGCCTACAATGGTAGGGTCTCGCGCTGAGAAATCTCTGACTTGTATAGTTCGATGTAAATAAAATTACGAAGTCCCTTCTATACCAGAAAACTCAGCTCTCTGACTTCAAATATAAAAGCTCAACGCAGTGACTCGCTGCTCCAGGCAGGCCCCGGTCAAATCTCCCAAATTTGAGTTGCTGCTGCCGCTAAAAAAAAAAACAGAAATGGAAGCCTCTCCCGTTCGAGGAAGTTTTTTTTTAATTAGTAAGGGGAGTAAGCACAATGCATAGAAGGCAGGGGAGTGGGATTCAGAAACGTATTAAACATGATCGAACAGCAGATCAGTCTCAATATGCCGAACTGACCAAATCTGCTTCATATCTTGTGCTATATCCACGAACCACAAAAAATTTCACTAATACGAAGTGAAGAAACTGACATAGTTTCTTGGCAGACGAAAGGGTTATTGGACAAAGGAGTTGAATATTAAATCAATTTTCATCATATGACGCAATGTGCTTCCATTAATTAAACAAAATCTTAGAAACGTCGGAAAACAGAGTAGTAGTATTCCAATAGATAACAGAGTTCAAAGTGAAATAGGTTTTCAGAATCGAAACAATGTGTTTCCCATTGTTTAAAAAAAATTGGAAAAGTCAGAAAACAGAATTATGATACACGGTAATTCATAAAGGATCTTCAAAGGAGATGTTTGTTCTACTGAATATTAGTTGTGATGAGCAGGATAGATGCATGTGAAGGGGACTGGTTGATGATTCTGTGCTGCAATTATGTTCTGAGGAGTGGTCTTGAAGTAATTGGCTATTAAACCATTGGGAATGCCGAAGATAAATTTAAATGCCATATATCCATTAATTCGGGCTGGGGTGTTATTGATTTTCTTTTAAAATGGGAATAGTCCAATATATTGAATGGAATCATTGATTTTTTTCTGAAGGATTTTATTTATTATGAAAACCATGGGAATGGCCAGCGATTATTTATGATGTGGAGGTAATGGTATTGGACTGTGTGGACAAAGTTAAAAATCACACAACACCAGGTAATGGTCCAACAGGTTTATTTGGAAGTGCTGCTCCTTCATCAGGTGGGGCAGTTACATAGGACTCAGACTTTGTCGGTAGAATATCAAATTGTCAAACAACTGATGCGATAGATTAGTAAAGTTAGCTGGCTGTTAAGTCTTGAATAACGTCCAATGGGGATGCAGGTTTCGGTTGATTAATATGCAAATCGCAGAATTTCTTTTAAGTCACAGCCTTGAATTACATGAAGGATATATCAGTGGATTTATTTAGACTAAACAGGTTTTTGTGATATCGGGGATTTTGGATTAAAAAAAACTATGAGTCACATTATTTGCGGAGCGAATGGTTCGTGTTTGGAACGAACCTCCTGAGGAAAGGATGGACACAGGTCTGTTTGCAAAGTTGAAAAGACATTTAGATAATTTGGCGAATTCAAAATGGTTATTGAAAAATGGGCCAGGGACAGGTAGGTGGGACTATGCTCAGTGTGGACTGGTTGCAACATGCTGTATAATTGTACGATTCTGAAGCAATGGAATCTGCTCTGGTTACTCTCCCTCCCTGCAAGGACTCGGTTCTTTCGCCCTTACAAAATAAAACAGAAAACTGTATATCTGTCGGAATAACCATCAATTTGTCAAGAGGTTTCTGTTTCATGAACTGTTACCAAGAGTTTCCCGACCTCATAATTAATGCAGCATTGGCTCAGTATCTCCAACAGTTCCTCGTTTTTCTTTTTGCTATGTGCTTTACTTTTTCTGTATTGTCGCCCTTCACAACTTTCCTTTCTCTGAAACTTTCAGGGTTGTTCTCAGATTTTCTTGCTGTTAGTTTTATTGATTTACTTCAAGGAATGAGGCAAAATTCTGCATTGTGCCCTTTAAAAGTTTGCGCCAATCATAATAAGGACCATGCATTCAGTAAAGGCAGTATTTTATTACATCTCAATTCTCCTATTGCGCTACAAAATTTCCAACATTGTAGGTTTAGAAAACATAATCAGGAACTATTGCTCGAACTCCACATCAGCTTGTTTCTGCATGTAATCAATATGTCGTGAAAACTGCGTCAAGGTGATCATTGGTGCCTTCCAAGCAGTTGACCTGGGTTTGACTTTGGGTCATTCCAACCTGATGTCAACAACAAAAGCCAAACAAGAAATAAAGATTTACATTTATATGACATCCTTCATGACCGCAGGAAGTGTCAGCCTGGACAATGTGCTCAAAACGCTGGAGTGGAACCACAACGTACAAGATGAGAATGCGCCCGGGAAGATTAATGCGTCAGGTCTACACAAGGTTCAAATGAACGGGAGTCACAACAGAACTCCTGAGGTTTTCATTTTATTTCAAATTAACTGTTTTCATGTCAACT